>NC_064917.1:124897-179941 GCF_929443795.1 Astur gentilis | reverse complement strand
GCAGAAGCCCCGCCCCCTCCCCCCCGGCCGCGCCCCCAAACACGACAAGGCCACGCCCCCCCTCCTCCCGCCGCTGCGCAGCTCCTCCCCCCTCCGTGACCCCCCAAATACAGCCCCTCCCCCACATGCACCCCCTCCCTCTCACAAGCCCGCCCCTTCCCCACACAGGCACCCCCAAAACTACCCCCTCCCCCTCACAACCCCCCCCCCAAACTGCCCCTCCCCCTCAACAATTGCGCCTCCGCCCTCACAAACTCCCCCAACCCCCCCTCCCCCACACAAACACCCCCCCCAACCCGCCCCTCCCCCTCACGACCCCCCAAACTGTCCCTCCCCTTCATAAACCGCCTCCTCTCCCTCACAAAAAACCCCAAATCCCTCACCAAGCCCCCACTCTCCCTCACAAAACTCCCCAAACCCCTCACAACCCCCCCTTTCCCTCACAAAACCCCCCTTTCCCCTCACAAAACCCCCCAAACCCCTCACAAAACCCCCCAAACCCCTCACAGCCCCCCCTTTCCCTCACAAAAACCCCCCCTTTCCCTCACAAAACCCCCCCAAACCCCTCAACAAACCCCCCCCCAAACCCCTCACAAAACCGCCCCCGCCCCCCCATCCCAAACACCCGCCCCTCCCCCTCCATAACTGCCCCCTTTTCCCTCCCGCCCCCCTCGTCTCCCCCGTCCCCCCTCCAGCTCTCCCCCCCTCCCCCTCCCTGACCCTCCCCTCCCCCCGGTACCGGCCCGGCCATGTCGCTCCCGCTCGTGGCGCAGCAACGGCCGCCGCCGGCGCGAGGGCACGGCCGCGAGGGGAGGGGCGGGGCGGGGCCACGCGCCGGAAGCGGAAGGGCCCTCGCGGGAAGGGGAGGGGAAGGAGAAAGAGGGGGGAAGGGAGGGGGTGGGGGTCACGTGAAGCGGCGGCGGCCAATGGGGAAGAAGAAGGGGGGGGCATTGTGGGTCTCGACGACGCGGAGGAGGGGGTGAACACGTGATCTGCGGGGACGCCACCTGACGCCGGCGGGCTCCCCCCCCCCCCCCCCCCCCGGCGCCGCGCGCGCGCAGGCGGTGGCCGGGGTTATGTAAATGAGGCCGGACCACGTGGCGGCGAAGCACCGCCTCCCCCCCCCGCGGGAGTACGCGCCGCGGGAAGGGGCGGGGCTCGGCGAAGCAAGGCGTGGATATGCTAATGAGCTCCCAGCATTCCTATCGGCCCCAATGAGCCTCTGCGGCCCCATAGAGACCCCATAGGCCCACACCCCCCCCCCCCCCCCCCCGCCCTAAACCGCCCTGGCCCTATAGATACCCCCCCAGCCCCCTAGGGACCTGTCAGCCCTATAGAACACCCCTGGCCCTCATAGGGACCCCCCCCGGCCCTATAGACTCCCCCTCAGACCCCATAGGGACCCCTGACCATACAGAGCCCCCCAGGCTCCACCCCCCCCCGGCCCTATAGAGCCTCTACAGCCCCTTAGGGACCCCCCCAGCCCCATACGACCTCCACTCAGACCTCATTAATGACCACTGACCCTATAGAACCCTCCATGGACCATATAGCCCCCTACCCCTATAGATCCTCCCAGGGCCTCCCTAACCCAAGAGCTCCCCCCCCCCCCCCCCCCCAACATGCCCTTCCCCTATAGTACCCTTCTCAGCCCCACAAAGACCTCCCCCAGACTCCATAGGGACTCCCTGACCTTATATAGATCTCCCCCAGCCCCACAGCCAGCCCCCCAGCCCCATAGGGACCTCCTAACCTTAAAGGACCCCCCACACACACACACCCCTATAGGGATCCACAGCCACCTCTCCTTTGACACCCATTTTATTTGGGGAGGGGGACACACAGGGATAGGACACCCAGCCATCCAGGGGAAGGGGGGAATTAGGAAAGGACCCGGGCACCCAGAGGGGGGGACACCCAGGTATCGGGAAGAGACCCAAGCACCCAGGGAGGGTGGGGGGGCTCAGCGGTCGGTGCGGAGGTCGGTGGTGAGGGGGTCGTGCTGGATGGTCTGGTGCAGCATGAGGGCCAGCAGACCCGCCCGGTTCGTCATGGCCGCCCGGACGTTACGCTCCTGCTCGAAGAGCTCGTCCAGCTTGTACCACTGCGGGGACACGGGGACAGCGTTGGGGGGGGGCGTGGGGATACCCCCAAGGACATGGTGGGGGGTGTTGGGGGGCATGGGGACAACCCCAAGGACACGGGGATAGCACTAGGGGACATGGGGACACCCTCGGGGACATGACTGGGGATGCGGGGGTACCACTGGGGACATGGGGACACCTGTGGGAGCATCACCGGGGACATGGGGACACTGTCAGGTACACCGGGACAGCATTAGGGACATCACTGGGGACATGGGGACACCACCAGGGACATCACTGGGGACATGAGGACACTGTCAGGGACACAGGGACACCATCAGGGACATCAATGGGGACATGGGGAGACCCTTGGGGACAGGGGGACAGCCTTGGAGCCACCACCAGGGACATGGGGACACCATCAGGGACATCATTGGGGACATGGGGAGACCACCAGGGTCATCACTGGAGACATGAGGACACCCTTGGGGACAGGGGGACAGCCTTGGAGCCACCACCAGGGACACGGGGACACCATCAGGGACATCACTGGGGACATGGGGAGACCACCAGGGTCATCACTGGGGACATGAGGACACTCTTGGGGACAGGGGGACAGCCTTGGAGCCACCAGCAGGGACACGGGAACACCATCAGGGACATCACTGGTGCCATGGGGACACCCTTGGTGACACAGGGACACGACCAGGGTCATCACTGGGGCCATGGGGACACCCTTGGTGACACAGGGACACCACCAGGGACATCATCGGGAACACAGCAACACCTACAGCAGCATCACTGCCGACACAAGGCCACCACCGGGGACATCGTTTGGGACATGGGGACACCTTTGGGGACATGAGAACCCCCTTGGGGACACGGGGACCCCCAAAGACCCCCGGGCGCAGCACCCACCACGCGGACACGCTCCAGGTCCACCTCGGCACGGCGCAGTTTCTCCCAGCAGTAGTGACGGTGGCACTTGCGCTTGGGGACACGGCAGAAGTCCCCCGTCAGCTCAAAGACGTCCCGCACCAGTGGGCACCCGCACACCTCATCTGCTGGCACCTATTTGGGGAAAGGGGGGTGGGGGGGCACCCGTGGTGGTGGGGGGGGGCACCCATAGCGTCAGCGCCGTGCCTCCACGGCACTTAACGCGCCCGCAGCACCCATGGGTGCGTCCCCCGCCCCCCCGCCAAAACTCCAAGCCCTTCTTTTCTTTCTGGGCCCCTCCCGCCACCATGGCGGGGGGGGGTTGTCCCCCCCAGCACCCATGGGTGCCCCTCACCTTGGGGTCCCGGGAGTGCTCAGGACAGAGCACCTGCAGCCGCTTGCAGTAGGTTTTGCTCTGGGGGTTGTAGACGTCGCAGAAGAGGCGGGTGGCCCTGGGAGTGGGGGGGGGAGGGGAACCCAAGCGTCCGGGGACCGGGGAGGGGGGGACCCAAGCACCCAGGGAACCCCTCCCCCCCCTCCCCGTCCACCCACCCCCACCCCCACCCCCACCCCAATAAGGGACCCAAGTAGCCCACCTCCCCCTCTCAGGCACCCATACACCCCCCCAGCACCCATAAACCTCCCTCCCTCCAGGCACCCATAAACCCATAAACCACCCCCCACACCCCCCCCCAGGCACCCATAAACCCCCTCCCCCACCCAAGGGACCCACCCCTCCCCCACCCTGGGGGGACCCAGGTGTCCAGGGACCCCCCACCCCCACCCAGGGGGGGGAACCCAGGGGTCCGGGTGCCCCCGCTCACCCCTCGATGCGGGTGGGGTACATGGACCCGAAGGAGGTCTGGCTCTCGTACTGCCGGGGGGGGGGGGCATATGTGTGTGAGAGAAGGGGGGGGTCTATAGGGGCCAGGGCCCCTATAGACCCTCAGGGGGGCCCTAGAGAGCTCCCAGAGAGACCCTACAGCCCCTATAGGGCCCCATAGCAGGGGCCCTATGGCTCCTATAGCCCCCCGAAAAGACCCTACAGCCCCCTGAGACCCTACAGCCCCTATAGAGCCCCACAGCAAGGTCCAGGTGGCCCCTATAGCACTCAGAGAGCCCCTACAGAGCCCAAGAACCAGGGTCCTATAGCCCCTATATCCCCCAGAGGAGCCCTATAGAGCCCAAGAGCAGGGCCCTACAGCCCCCTGAGAGGACCTAGACCCCACAGCAAGGTCTGTATGGCCCCTATACCACCCAGGGGAGACCCTATAGCCCCTGTGTAACAAAACCAGGATCCATACAGCCTCTATACCTTCCTGAGAGACTCTATATCCCCAACAGAACCTCACAGCACGTTCCATATGATCTCTACAACTCCCAGAGAAACTCTACATCCCCTATAGAGCCCAAGCACAGAGTCCGTATGGCTCTTACAGCCCCCAGAGGAACCCCTATAGATTCCTGCTCCATGGGCCGTATGGCTCCTATAGCACCCAGGGAGCCCCTATATCCCCTATAGATCCTAAAAACAGAATCCATATGGCCCCTATAGCCCCCAGGAGAACCCCTATATCCCCTACAGATCCCAAGAACAAGAGTCCCTATGCCCCGCCCAGAATCTGGGGGTTCCCATAGGATCCCGCAGGTGCCTACAGGGTCCATAGGTACCTTGGCATAGCATCGCTCCATGTGACGCAGGGCCACCTTGGGGTTGATGGGGTGGCCGCAGGAGACACAGAAGATCTGCAGGTCCGTGTCCTCACTGTCACCCTCGGTGCTCTGCAGGGACAGGGGCACCCAAGTGGCTGAGGGGGGCACCCAAATAGCAGGGGTGGGCACCCAGGGATCCAGGGTGGGCATCCAAATGTCCGGGGTGGGCACCCAAGTGTCTGGGGTGGGCACCAAGGAATCCAGGGTGGGCACCCAGGGATCCGGGGTGGGCATTCAAATGTCTGGGGTGGGCACCGAGGAATCTAGGGTGGGCACCCAGGGATCCAGGGTGGGCATCCAAATGTCCGTGGTAGGCACCCAAGTGTCCGGGGTGGGCACCCAGGGATCCGGGGTGGGCACCCAGGGATCCGGGGTGGGCATCCAAATGTCCGGGCTGGGCATCCAGGGATCCAGGGTGGGCACCCAAGTGTCTGGGGTGGGCACCGAGGAATCCAGGGTGGGCACCCAGGGATCCGGGGTAGGCACCCAAGTGCCCAGGGTGGGGATCCAGGGAGGGCACCGAGGAATCTGGGCTGGGGTGTCACCCACCTCCTCGTCCTCGCGGGGTGGGTGACCCTTGGCGCGGGCGATCAGCCCCTCGAGCTCGTGGAAGCGCCGTTCCATCTCCTGCAGCCGTAGCCGGGCCTGGTGTTGCTCCCGTCGGATCCGCTCCAGCAGCCGCTTCCCATGTTCCTCCGCCACGCAGGGGCTCTGCTGCCACTGCTGGATCCGCTGCGGAAGGATCTCGTAGATGCGGCTGCGGGAATGGGGGGCAGGAAGGTGGGATTAATGGGGGCACCCCCCAGCAGGGATCCCCGCTGCCCCAGGACCTCGGGATCCCCGGGATCTGGTGTGGGATCTGCTCTGGGATCTGCTGCGGCGGGATCTCGTAGATCCAGTTGAGGGGTGGGGGACACACACAGGGCCAGTGGCGGCACCCTGAAGGGGCTGTGCTGCCTGAAGATCCCAGGATCCCTGGAATCTGGTGTGGGATCCACTGTGGCAGGATCCTGACTGTCCAGCTGGGATCCCAAAGAAGATGTGGAGTCACAGCGGGGGGAGGGGGACACACCAGCCCAGGACTCCCAGATCCTGGAGATCCAGTGTGGGATCCACTGGTGCAGGACCTTGCCAGTCCAGCTGGGATCCCAGAGGAAACTGGTGAGGCTCCGCACCGCCCCAAGCTCCCCGGGTTCGACTATGGGATCCGTTGGGATCCAGTGCAGCAGACCGTAGGCTCACCTGGCATCCCTGCGAGGGACACAGGGACGGTGGGGGCACCCCCGGGGTGGGTGTGGGGGTGATCCCAGCCACCCCCAGGATCCGCTGGAATCCACTCTGGGATCCACTCCAGGCAGGATCTCATTGGTCCAGCTGGCATCCAGGGAGGGGGGTACTGGGGGCACCCGGGGGGAGATCCCAGCCACTCCAGGGCCCCGGGATCTGCTGTGGGATCCACTCTGGCAGCTGCTGGGGTTCTGGTCTATACTGGTTGGTCTGTACTGGTTTATGCTGGCCCATACTCGCTTGGCATCCAGCTCAACATCATCGCTCTCTCTCCAGTACGTGGATAACTCGGGACTTGCACTACTCCACTGTACACTGCCTTATACTGGTTTCTACGGATCCATACTGCTTTATACTGGTCTATACTGGTTTTTACCGCTTTCTATTCACTTGGCAGCCATCTTGATGCCACAGGCCTCGCTGCACTATTCGGATAATCAGGGCATCACGCGGGTTTATTACACTCCACACTATTCTGGTTTATACCCGTCTATACTGGTTTATACTGGCTCATACTGGACTCTGCTCCCATGGCAGCCACCTCGATGCCACCACCCTCTCTCCAGCACTTGGATAACCAGGGCATCATACTGGTTTGTTACACTCCATACTAGTCTATGCTAATCTATACTGCTATATATAGTTCTTTACTGGTTTCTACTGGTCTATACTGGTTTGTACTGGTCTATGCTCACTTGGCGGCCAGCTCGATACTGCAGGCCTCCCTGCACTACTTGGATAACCCAGCACTCATACTGGCTTACTGTGGTCCATACCACGCTATACTAGCCTATACCAGTCTCCACCAGTTTATATCAGTTTATACTGGTTTGTACTGCTCTATACTGGTTTCTACTCACTGGGCAGCCACCTTGAAGTCACCGTCCTTGCTGCAGCACTTGGATGACTGGGGCATCATACAGGTCTATTATACCTTATGCTACTCTGTATTGGTCTATACTAGTCTGTACTGGTTTATACTGGTCCGTACTCACTTGGCAGCCAGCTTGACACCGCAGGCCTCGCTGCAGTACTTGGAGGGGGGCCGGGCAGGGCGGGTGCAGCCAGGACCCAGGCATTGGCCCAATCCGGCGGGATCGCGGGCGTCGGGGCGCTCCGGGTGCCGGCTGCGTTCCCGGTGCCGTGGCTTCTGCCGGTGCCGCTTGTACCGCTCCTCTTTCTGACATCACCAGTAAGCACCAGTAAGTACCGGTTCACATTGCTAAGGCCCCAGGGACCACCAGGAGCCCTCCCAATGGCTCCCAGTAGCCTCCAATGGCCCTCCCAGTAATACTTGGCACTTCCCAGTAAGCCCCAGCTTCCACCAGTAAGGCTCTCAGGGATCACCAGGAGCCCACCCAGTAGCCCCCTCCCAGTAAGCCTCAGGTCACACCAATAAGGCCCCAGGGACCACCAAGTGCCCTTCCCAGTAGCCCTTGGGGCCTCCTAGTAACACCTAGTGGCTCCCAGCAACCCCACAGCTCACACCAGTAAGGTTCCTGGGGAGCACCGGGCCCTCCCAAAGGGAGCAACAAGACCCTTCCCAGTAGCTCCCAGTAAGCCCCAGTTCACACTAGTAAGGCCCCAGGGACAACCAAAAGCCCAGACGGAGCTCCCAGAAACCCTCCCAGTAGGTCCTGGTGGCTCTCCCAGTAACCCTCAGGGCCTTCCAGTAACCACCAAAACCCCACCAGTAGCTCCCAGTAGCTCTCCTAGTGACTGCCAGTAATCCCCAGGGCCTCCCAGTAGCTGCCAGTGCCCGCCGGGAGCTCCTAGAACCCCTCCCAGTAACTCCCCCCAGGAGGGACCCAGGCGCCCAGTCCCCACCTTTTTGTCTGATTTCTTCTCCCGCCGCTTGACATGTTTGACCTTGACGGCGCGTTTGCGCAGGACGGGGTCGAGGAAGGGGGCGTCCTCGGGGTCGCTGAGCCACGGCTGTACCGGGAACACGCCAAAAACACACCTCAGTACCACAAAGAATTACCCTGACATGGAAAAACATATCCCAACGTGAAAAAAATGCAGCGACACGAGCTAAAAATACATCTTGGTGTATTAAAAACAGCCTGGTATGCTTAAAGCATGCCTGAACACACAAAAACATGCATCAACACACAAAAACATGTTTAAGACACGCTTCCATGTGCCTGAACACACTTAAAACATGCCTTGGTGTGCCTAAACATGGTTAAAACACACTTTGACTTCTGTAAGTATGCTTGAAACACAAACTCTATGTGCCTGAACATACTTAAGACACGCTTCTGCACACCTAATGTGCTTAAAATGTGGCGTGCCGTGCCCAAGCACGCTTAAAACACACCTTTGTGTGCCTGAACGTACTTAAAACATGCTTCAACATGCCTAAATAGGCTTTGACACACTTAAATGTGCTTAAAACATGCCTCAGTGTGCCTCAACATGCTTAAAATGTGCCCTATGGTAAAAACACACCCCAATATGCTAAAAATATGCCTCAGTATAATCCTGATGCATTAAAATGCACCATAACATGCTAAAAACATGCATTAAAGTACCCTCCCATGCTAAAAACATGCCTCAACACACTCAAGCATGCAGTAGGAAGCATGTCATGGCATGGGGACCCCAAAGTGGCCCATGTTGCAATATGGGGGCCCTATAACACATGCAACAATGTCACGGGAAGACACGCCACGCCATATGTGACCACAGGTGGCATCACGTCAGGACATGGAACATGTCAGGACACAGGTGGAGGAGCATGTGACTGGAGTCAGGGACAGTGACAGGTGGAGATATGCACCATGACACGCATGAACGAGCCGTGATGGGGGGCAGTGGGTAGGGTTTGGAGCAATTTGGTGTCCCCAAGGCAGAATTTTGGGCATTTGGGATCCCCAGGGTGGGTTTGGGGGCGATTTGGGGGAACTTGGGGTCCCCAAAGCAGAATTTTGGGCTTTGGGGGGAAATTTGGGGTCCCCAGAGTGAGTTTTGGGGCAATTTGGAGTCCCCAAGGCCAAATTTGGGGCATTTGTGTGAAATATGGGGTACACAAGGAAGAATTTGGGGCATTTTGGGTGATTCTGGGAGCATTTGGAGTCCCAAAAATAAAGTATGGGTATTTTGGGACAATTTGGGGTCCCTAGCACAAAATTTGAGGCATTTTAGGGCCATTCTGAGAGGATTTGGGGTTGCCAGGGCAAATTATGGGCATTTTGGAGCAAGCCTGGTGGGATTTGGAGTCCCTGGGGTGCATTTTGAGGAGATTCTGGGGGGGATTTGGGGTCCCCAAAACTGAATCTGGAGCACTTGGGGCAATTTTGGAGAAATCTGAGGTCCCTGGGGTGAACACAGGGTCATTTTGAAGCAATTCTGGGGGAATCTGGAGTGCCCAGACCAGAATTTGGGGCATTTGGGGGATCTTCTGGGAGGATTTTGCGTCCCTGGAGCAGAATTTGGAGCATTTGGCTGTGATTTTGGAAGATTTTTGGTGAAATTTAGGGCCTCTGGGGTGCATTTTAGGGCTAGTCCGGTGAGGATTTGGGGTCCCCAGAGCGGAATTTGGGACTTTTTGGGCCACTTGGGAGGCACAGGGGGTTTGGGTGTACTCCAGGGGGTTGGATTTGGGGTTACTCACCAGGCCGTGCTCGTCGAAGGCACCGGCGCAGAGCTCCTGGTAGAGCCGGGGGTCGAGCGGCAGCTCCTCGTCCGAGAGGCTCTCGGGGGGCCCCGCCGCCCCCAGCTGCTCCTTCAGCAGCTCCAGTTCCCCCTCGCGCCCCCGCGCCAGCTGGGGGGGGGTCAGCACCCACCCAGACAGCCGGCACCCCCTGCCGTGGGGCACCCAGACCTGCCCCCCACCCTACTGCAGCGTCCGAGGGACCCATGGACAACCCCCCCCACCCCTCTAGGGCACCCAGCCATTTGGGGGACCCCACGAGAACCCCCCCATTGCAACCGCAGGGGGACCCAGGCATCCAGGAGACCCAGACCACCCCCCCACACACCATTGCAGCCCCTGTGGGGACCCAGACCCCCCACCCACATCAACCCCTAAGGGACCCAAGTGTCTGGGAGAGCCAGGGACAACACCCCCACCCCCCTCAAGGGGACCCAGGCACCCAGGGAAAGACCCCTCCCCCCAATAATGACCTCGGGGGGGAGCTGACATCAACCCCATCCCCACCCTTGGGGGACCCAGGCATCCATGGACCCCCCCCCCCCCCCCTACTACGGACTCAGAGGGGACCCAGGCATCTGGGACCCACCCACAACCTCCCCACCCCCTTCCCAAAGGGACCCACGTATCCAGACCCCCCACTCCCACCCAGAAGAGACCCAGGCGTCCAGGTGACTCACCGAGGTGGGGAAGTATTTGTAGGACTCCTGGAGACGGGGGGGACACACGTCAAGGACATGTTGGGGATGTGCGGACATGTCAGGGACATGTTAGAGACACGTCAGGGACATAGAACACGTGGGGGACACGGCACAGGGTGACATAGGGACACCGGAAACATAAGGGGTATGTGGGGGACTCGGGATGGGGACACAGGGACATGTCAGGAACATGGGACATGTTGGCAACACAGGATGGGGCGTCAGGGACACGGGGACACGTTGGGAACATGTCAGAGATAAAACCAGGGTAACACACTAAGGACATGTTATGTATCAGGAACACAACAGGGTGACGCAAGGACACCGCGGGGAGGCGGGACAAAGTGACATAAGGACACGTCACGGACAAGGGAACACGTTGGGGACATGCCAGTAACAGGTGACAGACACAGAGACATGTCATAGACATGACACAGCGTGAAACAGGGACACAAGAGAAACTGAGACAGAAACGCGTGAGGGATGTGTCAGGGACACAGAAACACACTGAGGACACGTGAGAAGGTGACATGGGGACACATTGGGGACACACTGGGGCCACCCCAACACTGCCCCCACCATGCCACAACCATGCACTCCCCAAAACCACAGCAAAACCCCCACACCCGCTAACAACACACAGAGACCACACGAACATACGAACCACACAGTAAGGCCATGCCAAATACATGGTGGTAACATACTAAGCATGAAGATAACACTAAACATGGACAAAGATCACGCTAACAACATTTCAAGGACATGTTAAGCTGATCCTAAGGACGTACTAATGCACTATGACCTTGCCAAGCACACATTAAGGCCAGAATAACACACCAACACAACATCGCACCACACTAAGGACATGCTAACACCACAGTAACACGCTAAATGCACGACACACTAAAGCCATGCTAACAACATGATAAAGCCACACTAAACATATACTAAGACTGCACTAAAGGTACCCCAACCACATGGTAACAACAAAACACTCAAACCTCATATTAAGAACACACCAAGCACTATCAAGCACAGACTAAAGTCTCACTAAGGCCCCGCCAAGCACATGCTAACAACACACAATGCACGCAATCCCTCATTAAGGTTAGGCCAAACACATGCTAAGCACACGCTTGCACCACACCAAGCACACACTAAAAACATGGTAAGCACACACTAAAGCCATAGTAAGAACACTTCAAGCACACACTAACACCACATAAAACGCTCTCTAACTAACCCCACACTAAAGCCACACCAAACCCACGCTAACAACATGCTAAGGCCATGCCAAAGCCCCATGACTCACTCGGGCACGCAGCTGGCACTGCCGCAAGCGGCACTTCTGGCGGATCTTGTTGGGGCCCCCGAATTTCTTCATGTCACGGCAAAAATCACACTGCCCACAGTCCTCGGGGCGCCGGCACGCCTCGCACTCCCCGCACATGCGTGCCGATCGCTTGATCTGCGGAGAAAGGGGGGACCTGAGTGTCTGGGGTGGGGGGGAGGACCCAGGGGGCCAGCTCCCCACTGACATCATCCCACGCCCCCTCCCAATGCCTCTCCAAACGTCTGGATCCCCTCCCGGATCCCTGGGTCCCTTCCCAGGCCCCTGGGTCCCACCTTGGCAGCCCGTCCTTGCTCCAGCGCCAGCTCCTGGGCCTTGACACTCTCGTGCTCTCGCTCTTTCTCCCGCCATTTTTTGTGCCGATAACGGATTTCCAAGGTGGGGTCCTTCTCTGAAAGGGGGAAGGGGAGGGGTCAGGGGGACGCAGGCATCCAGGACAGACCCCCTCCTCCCACCCCAAGTCTCACCTCTGGTTCTGGGATCTCCCTTGCCAAGCAACCCAGGCTTCCAGGACACCCTCTCAAAAAGGGACCCAGGCATCAGGGACCCCTATTTCCCCCTCCTCAATCCCAACCCAGACACCCCAACCCCCTGCTAAAAGGAGACCCAGGTGTCCAGTCCCCCCAATAAAGGGACCCCGACACCCACCCCTGTCCCCCAAAAGGGGATCCAGGCATCCAGGACTCCCCTAAGAGCCACCCAGGCCCACTATTTCTCTCTCTCTAAATCTCAACACAGGTCCCCCAAACCCTGCCCCCAAGAGGTACCCATGTGTCCAGGAACCCCCAAAAAGGGACCCAAGTATCCTGGCTCCCCTAAAAAGGGACACCACTGTCTGGAGACCCCTCAAAACCAGGACCCAGGCATAAAGGCTCACCCCGGCACTGCAGACAGTACCACTCCCGGATTGCCTTGGCCATCTTCTCGGTGATGTTGATGCAGTCGCCATGGAACCACTCATTGCAGTTATCGCACCCACTGTGGGGAAAGGGAGAGCCTCAGACAAGGGACCGCGGCATACAAGGACGCTCCCATCCTCCACCCTAAGGGACCCAGGTGTCTGGCGGGGGACCCGGGCATCCCAGGAACGGACCCAGGCATCCAGGGAAGCCCCATAAGAAGGGACCCAGGAATGGGGGGGGGGAGAGGGGGAGCCCAGGAGTCTGGACCCCACCACCCTAAATGAACTCAGGTGTCCGGGGAGGGTACCCAGGGATCTAGCAGGGGGACCCAGGCATCCTAGGAAAGGACCCAGGTGTCCACGGTTGGGACATCCAGGTGTCCAGTGGTGGACCCAGGCGTCCCGGGAAAGGACCCAGGCGTCCCGGGAAAGGACCCAGGCGTCCCGCGGGGGGGGGGGGGGGCGAGACCCAGGCGTTCGGCACTCACATCATGAAGCAGTTGATGTCAGGTTTGCGGCACACGCAGTAAACGGGAGCGTTCTCCTCCCCCCCCGGGCCCGCCTCCGCGTCCGAGAACTCGCTGTCCTGTGGAAGGGAGACACACGCACACACACATATATCGGGGCCTCCGGGGGGGGGGGGGGGGGGAAACCCAGGCGTCCAGGGAGGACCCCAGCGCCCGAGACCCCCCCCTCAAGCGACCCAGGAGTCGGGAACGCCCCGAAAGCGACCCAGGGGCCGGGAACCCCCCCTAAAGGGACCCAGGGGTTGGGGAACCCCCTCACCATCGCCCCTTTGTCACGGCCGCTGCCCCCCCGAAGAAAAGATCCGCGACTGGCCTCGCCACAGCCGGAAATGGGGGGGGGGAAATTGTATCCTCTTTCCGCTTCCGGGTGAAGGGTGGGGGGGTGGGGGGGGGGGGAGAAGCGCCGGCGCCCACAGACAATATGGCCGCCGGCCGCAGCGCCCGCCCTTAAAATGGCGGCGTCAGCGCCTGCGCGGGGAGTCGCAAAATGGCGGCGCCCAATGTGAAGATGGGGGGGGGGAGGGGATGCTTAAAATGGCGGCGGCCAGTGGGGGTGGCCATGTTGGGGAGAGGGAAAAAATGTCACCACCCCCATACCCCCCCCTCCCCGGGACCCCCATGGAGACACATAAGCAGTGGTGGCAGTTGGGGACGTTTATTGAGGGGACATGGGGGGACACATTGGGATGGGGGGGGGACAGGAAGGTGTCATGTCCGTCCCCGTCTCCCCCCTCTGCTGCTGTGTCTCCCCTCACTCGGGCGGAGCCTCCAGGGGGCGCTGCAGCCGCTCCAGCTCTTCCGCCAGCCTGGGAGGGGGCGGGGACAGAGAGAGTGGGCGGGGCCACGAGGGACCCAGAGCATCCCACGATGGGGGGGGAACAACCCACCTGTCCCTGTGGCGCAGGTGGACCTGCCGCCGTCCAAGCTCCGCCCCCAAACGCTGCCGCGCCCCCTCCTCCTCCTGCTCCACCAATCGCCTGCGGGACCCAGGCGTTTGGGAGAGGCAGGGAGGAGGAGCCAGGGAGACTCAGGTGCTGGGAGGGGGTGGAGCCAGGCGTCCAAGGGGGCGGAGCCAGGCATCCAGGCACTCACATGGCCACATAGGCTTCGGGTCCCAGCTGCTCCTCTGCCTCCAGCAGGTGGCGCTCTATGGGGGGGGGGCGGAGCCTGTCACCACCCACAGGGGAGCCAGGCATCCACGGGGGGTGGAGCCAGGCGCCTGGGGGGTGGAGCCAGACCTCCGTGGGGGAGGAGTCAGGCCTCCGTGGGGGCGGAGCCACAGGCACCCAGGGGGCTCACCCTGGCTCAGCAGCTTCTCCCGTGCCTCCTCCAGTTGCACCAGTTCAGCCTCCAACTGGGCGGGGGTCTACAGGAGAGGGGACACAGGGGTGGGGAGGAGGGGACACCCCAGGGGTGGGGGAGAGGGGACGCAGAGGTGGGGGGGACGGGACACCCCAGGGGTCCGGGGCTCACGTGCGCTTCACGCAGGTGTTTGTGTTCCTCCGTGATGTCATCGAGCTGCTGCCAGAACTCCTGCCTGCAGGGGCGGGTGAGACAGGTGTCATGTGACACGCATGTCACGTGACACACACCCCCCGAGTTGCCCCCCCCCACCTTTGTCCCCGACGCAGGTGACGCAGGCGTTCCCGCTGCTCCTCCGCCCCCTCCAGGTCCTGCTGGCGGCTTAGGCACAGGCCCTGGCGCCTGTTGGGTCAGGGGTCAACAGGGGGTCAGGGGTCATGGGGGTCAAGGGCCAGGGGCAAGGTCAGTGGGGGTTGGGGGTGGGCAGGGGGCACTGAGGGGTCACCAGGGGAGGGCTGAGGGGCAGAGGTCATCAGGGGCAAGGGTCAGGAGTCAACCGGGGGTCTTGGAGGGGGCAAGGGTCACCAGGGTGGGGGGGCAGAGAGCACTTGGGGTCAGAGGGCACCAGGGGTCACCAGGGGATTGGAGGGCTCAGAGGTCACTAGGCTGCTAGGGGTCACTGAAGGTGTCAGGGGCCACCAGGGTGCCAGGGGTTCTTGGAGGGGTCAGAGGTCACCAGAGTGTGAGGGGTCACCAGAGGGCTGCAAGGTCAGAGGTCACTCAGGTGCCAAGGATCAGGGGTCACCAGGTATATTCGAGGGGTCAGAGGTCACCGGCGGGAGGGGTTGGGGGGCCATGGGCACAGATGGGGTCAATGAGGGGGAGGGTGTCAGAGGGGGACCCTGGGCGTCTCCTACTCACCTTTGACCTTCGGCCTCCACCTCCTCCCTGCGCAACCGTGCCACCCGCAGCGCCTCTGCCAGGGGAGGGGACCCAGACATCCAGGGGAGGGTCCTCACCCCCCCCCCGCCCCCCCCCCAAAAAAAGAGACCCAAGCATCCAGCCCCAGTGCATGCTGGGAAGTTGGCGTGACTGCCGCCTCACCTTGCTTCTGCTGCCAGAGCCCTTCCAGCGCCGCCTGACGCTCTTCCACTGCGGGGAGGGGGATCAGCGCCCGGACGCTTCGGTATGTGTCCCCGGACATCTGGGTCCCGTCCCCATCTCCCCCCCCCAGCGCCTCGGTCCCCTCCCTGGGACGACTCACGTTGTTCCAGGTGCCGTCGCAACCCCTCGCTCTGTCCTTGCGCCTCCGCCGTCTCCCGCGCCAGGACCTGACGGGCTGTGAGGGGGTGTCGGGGACACGGACGTCGCGGGGATGGAATAGAGGGAGGGGGGACATGGAGGACACGATGGGGACAGGGGAAGGGGTCGTCGTGTGTCCGTCCCCCCAGCGCTCACCTCGGTGCAGGCTGCGGATCCGCACCAGCAGTGCCTCCAGCCGTGGACCCCCCGCAGGGGGACAAGGGACACCTTGGTGGGGGGACGACATGACAGACAGTGACATTCGTGTTCCTCGGGGGAGAAACCTGCATCTGCGTCCCGGGGGACATGGCCGCCAGCGCCCCTCACCGTGTGGCTCACCGTCCATCGCCGCAGCCTGAGGGGACACAGGTGACAATGGTGGCCAGCGGTCGTCTGCTGTCCCCTCTCATGTCCCCTTGTCACCCGATTCTGTCCCCTCTTCCTCCATGTCTTGGCCCCTCTTCCCACCATTCTCTGTCCCTGCTTCCTGCCATTTTCTGCCCCTTCTTCCCCCTTGTTCTATCTCCTCTTCCCGCCATTTACTGCCACTTCTTCTGTCCCTTTTCTGTCACGTTTCCTCAATTTTCTGTCACCTCTTCCTGCCATTTTCTGCCACCTCTTCCCACCATTTTGTCTCCCTTCTTCCCCTCCTTTTCCGTCCATTTCTTGTTCTGTCTTCCCTCCATTTTCCCCTCCCCCTTCCTCCTCTTTTCCATCCCCTCTTCCCCATATTTTTTGTCACGTTTCCCTCCGATTTCTCTCCTCTCTTCCCCCTTTTCTGTCCCTTTTCCCCTCCATTTCTTGTCCTGTCTTCCCCCCCTTTTCTGTCCCCCCTTCCTGCCATTTTCTGCCATGTCTTTCCTCTATTTTCTGCCCCCCTCATCCCCCTCTTTTCTGTCCCATCTTTCCCCCTCTTTTCTGTCACCTTCACCCCCCATCTGTCAACTCTTCCTGCTCTATTTTGTCACCTTCCCCCCTCTTTTCTGTATCCTTTTCCCTCCATTTTCTGCCACCTCTTCCCCCTCTTTCCTGTCACGTCTTGCCTCCATTTTCTCTTCCCTCTCCCCCCTTTTCCATCCCCTCTTCCCTGTATTTTCTGTCATATTTCCCTCTATTTTTCTACCCTTCGCCCCCTTTTCTGTCACATTTTCCCACCATTTCTTGGCCCATCTTCCCTCCATTTCTTGTCGCTTCTTCCCCACTTTTCTGTCTTCTCTTCCCCCCTTTCTGTCACATTTTCCCTCCACTTTGTCACCTCTTCTCCCTCCATTTTCTGTGACCTCTTCCAGCCTTCTCTGTCCCCTATTCCCTCTCTTCCGTCATATTTCGCTTCCATTTTCTGTCACCTCTTCCACATCTTGTCTATCACTTCTTCCCACCATTTTCTGCTTTCCTCCTTTTTGTCTCCTCTTCCCTCTCCATTTTCTGCCACCTCTTGCCCCTTTTCTGTCCGCTCTTCCCCCCTTTTTCTATCACCTCTTCCTCCTCCATTTTCTGTCACCTCTTTCGCATCTTTTCTGTCAGGCTTCCCACCTTTTATGTGCCCTTTTCCCCCCATTTTCTGTCACGTTTTCCCTCCATTTTCTTACCCCTTTTTGCACTCCATTTTCTGTCACCTCTTCCCCCTCAATTCTATCGCCTTTCCCACATCTTTTCTGTCCCCTCCTCCTGCCATTTTCTGTCCCCTTTTCACCCTCTTTTCTGTCATGTTTCCCTCCATTTTGTCACCTCTTCCCTCCATTTTCTGTCCCCTCTTCTCCTTTGTTTCTGTCCCCTCTCCCCTCTTGTTTCTGTCACCTCTTCCCTCCATTTTCTGTCAGCTCTTCCCTCCAATTTGTCCCCTTTCGTCTCCAATTTCTGTCCCCACTTCCTGCCTTTTCTGTCTCCTGTTCACCCTCTTTTCTGTCATGTTTCCCTCCAATTTCTGTCACATCATCCCTCCATCTTCTGTCCCCTCTTCCCTCCATTTTCTGTCCCCACTTCCTGCCTTTTCTGTCCCCTTTTCACCCTCTTTCCTGTCATGTTTTCCTTCCCTTTCTGTCTCCTTTTCCCTTCATTTTCTGTCACCTTTCCCCCCGTTTCTGTCCCCTCTTCCCCCTTGTTACCTCTTCCCTTCAATTTCTGTCCCCACTTCCTGCCTTTTCTGTCCCCTTTTCACCCTCTTTCCTGTCATGTTTTCCTTCAATTTCTGTCTCCTCTTCCCTTCATTTTCTGTCACCTTTTCCCCCATTTCTGTTACCTCTTCCCTCCATTTTGTCCCCTTTTCCCCCTTGTTTGTTACCTCTTCCCTCCAGTTTCTGTCCCCACTTCCTGCTTTTTCTGCCTCCTGTTCACCCTCTTTTCTGCCACGTTTCCCTCCATTTTCTGTCACCTCTTTCCCCTCGTTTCTGTCCCCTCTTCCCTCCATTTTCTGCCACCTCTTCCCTCCAATTTCTGTCCCCACTTCCTGCCTTTTCTGTCTCCTGTTCACTCTCTTTTCTGCTACGTTTCCCTCCAATTTGTCACATCATCCCTCCATCTTCTGCCCTCTTGTCCCCGTTTCTGTCCCTTTTTCACCCCATTTTCTGTCCCCTCTTCCCGCTCGTTTGTCCCCTTCCCTCCATTTTCTGTCACCTCTTCTCCCTTCTGTCCCCTCTTCCTCCCTCATCCCTCGACCCACTACACCCCCCCGCCCCGTGACCTCACCCCTCATGACATCACCGATGCATGATGTCACCTGTCGCAGCAGCCCCACCCCTCCTCTGGTGAGTCCCCCCCAGCTCCCCGGACCCCAGCATCAGCCCCATCTCCCCCTCCCGGCCCTGACACAGGGGACACTTTTCTCCAGCGGCATTTTATTCCCCACCCTGGGGCCAAGGAGGGGCTCAGCCCTCGGCCTCGGCCCCTTCGGAGCGGGCGGGGGTAGCACAGTATGGCGGAGGGTAGCGGATGAAGAGCCAGTCCTCCTCCTTCTTCAGCCAGCGCAGCAGCTTGGTGAGGACCCCGATGGCTCCCGCCTTCGTCACCAGTGGGCTGAAGCAGCCGTACAGCTCGAATTTGCTCGTCACCTGCACCCGGGGAGGGAACCGGTGCCTCCGTTAACTCTGGACGCTACTGACGGCGCCACCAGTGAGCATCCCTTGTTAACTACTGGTGCCTTGACCAGCAAGCACCCCGATTAAGTCATGATGCTCCCAATGAGCTCCCCCGTTAACTCTGAAACCCACTGATGGCACCGCAAGCAAGTACCTCTGTTAACTCTGGAACCCGCTGATGGTGCTGTCAGCAAGCAACTCCAATAATTGATGGTGCTGCCACAGAGCACCTGTGATGGCACCAGGAGCAAGTGCCCCTGTTAACTCTAGGACCTACTGACGGCACTGCCCGTAAGTGCCCCAGTTAACCCTGGAACCTACTAATGGCACTACCAGCAAGTACCACTGTTAACTGATGGCAGTGCCAGCCAGCAACCCCCATTAAATCTGGAACTTAGTGACAGAGCCAGGAGTGAGTACTCTCTGTTAACTCTGGGACCTACTGATGGCACTGCTAGTGAGTACTACTGTTAACCGATGGTGCTGCCAGTAGGCAGCCCTGTTAAGTCTGAAACTTACTGATGGCACCACAACTCAGCACTCCTGTTAACTCTGGAACCTACTGACAGTGCTGCCAGCCAGCCACCCCGGTTAACTCTGGAACCTACTGACAGCACCACAGGTGTGCAGTCCCTGTTAACTCTGAAACCTGCTGACAAAGTTGTGAGTGAACACTCCCTGTTAACTCTGGAACTTACTGACAGGGTTGACAGTGAGCATCCCTGTTAACTCTGGAACCTACTAACACCTATAGCCAGCAACTCCTGTTAACTCTGGAACCTACTGACAGTGCCACCAGCAGGCACCCCATGTTAACCCTGGAACCTACTGACAGCACCTCCACCCAGCAACTCCTGTTAACTCTGGAACCTAATGACAGAGCCGTGAGTGAACACCCTCTGTTAACTCCAGAACCTACTGATGGCTCCCCCCGCCCCAGCTTACCCAAGCCAAGAGTGTCTCCTTCTCAGCCACGTGGTAAAGGAGGCGCAGGGGCCGGTGGGGGCTGTGCACGCGGCTGTGCAGGTAGTGGTACAGGTCGAAGAGCCGGTGTTGTTCCTCCTCGCTGGTGTAGGGGTCCTCCAGCTCAGGGCTGAACCCGGGGCAGGGGACACAGGTGTCAGGTGCATGACAGGTGACACGCCCCCACCTCGCCCCATTTTGGGGTGCCCCCCGCCCCGCACCTCGTAAACTGCGGCAGCTGCTGCATCTCCTCCGGCCCCTCCAAGGGCTTGTAAAGAAAATGGCGGAGCTCGGGGGCGCCGGGGCGGGTGGGGCCGTACCCCGCCCCTCCCCGTACCGCCGCCCCCAGCTCCCCCAACCACCCCTGTGCCCGCAGCATCTCCTCCAAACGCCGCCGGCATCCCGCCGCTGCATAGAACCCCTCACGCTCCGTCGACAGCAGGATGAGCGTCACCCCGCCAGTGCCGCTGCCGCCTTCCTCCTCCTCTTCCTCGCCCAGCGCCGCCGCGTAGGCATAGAAATAGCCATCGGGGTTGAAGCGGGGTAAACAGACGGGGGTCCACACTTCGCCCGCCCCCACCCCACTCCCCAAAAGATTGAGGAGGAGGTGAAGGTCGCTGGCGCACAACCGGCCGCCTTCCGCCAAAGCCCGCTGCCGTGCCGCCGTCACCAACCGCCCGCCGGCCGCCAACAAAGCCAAAGCAGGGGCGGGGACAGCAGCGGCGGCGGCGCGGCGAAGAGCTCCCGAAACCGCCCGCCGAAGGGCTGCCGGAAGGGGCAGGCAACGAGCTGCTCCCAACAACAACCGCCCATCTGCTGCTGCGCCAGATAGGAGACGATCGAGGACAGCTTCGGCGCCAGCGAGGAGACGCCGGAGATCGTAACCGCGTCGGCGGGCAAATACGCGGGCGATACCGCCGCGGGTGAGGAGGCTGAGGATTTGCTCATGGACGAAGGCCAGTTCCCGCCGTAGCTGCGCCGCTGATTGCCGCGTGCGGGACACCGACACCAGCAACAAGGGTCCGCGCTGCTCGAACACCAAAGTCCGGTCCTCTGCAGTTGTGGGGGGACACATGCTACAGCAGTGGGTGGGGGTGTGGCGGTTTGGGGGTGCCCCACCCCACCTCTTTGCTGTTAACCCCTCCCTTACCAGAACAGATGGCGCGAATGGCGTTGCCGCCGCTCTGGATGAAGGAGACAAGTGCCATCATGACGCCCATGGTGGCTGCCAACGCTTCTTCATTACCGTGACGGGAGTAGATGGGTTTCCCCGCCTCGCTCAACACGAAGACGTGCTTCCGCCGGCAACGCCACCCCGCCGCCGTCACGTCCTCTTCCCCGCCGCGCCGGCATCCCGGGGACGTCATGGCCGCCACCGTCGTCACCGCTGCCGTCACCTCCTCCTCTTCCCCGGCGTGCTGACACCCAGAGGACGTCATGGCCGCCGGTACTGCCGCCGGTGATACCTCTTCTTCCTTGTCGTGACGGTAATCCGGGGACGACACGGCCACCGCCGGCTCCGTCAGGTCGGCCTCCGCCGTGTCTGTGACAGTGACGGGGTGACAACGGGGGGGGACGGGACACACACGGGGCGGGGGGGATGGGGGACACTCCAGGCGTCCGCGGCCTCACCTGGGGGCTGGGGGGTCCCTTTGCCGGGAGGGGAGCCGGCCGCTGCCATGGCCACCTAGGGAGGAGGGTCACGTGGGCCTGCAGGCCACACCCAAACACCTCGAGGGGGCAGGGCAGGCCCAGACCACGCCCACAGGACTGAGACCACGCCCACGGCCTTTGGTCACGCCCCTGAGCCCCACCTGAAGGGCATGGCCTGGGGGTGTGTGTCTCACCACTGGTCACGCCCCTGGGGGCTCTGGCCCCGCCCCATTCCACTAGGCACCGCCCCTGCAGAGCCTCACCCCCTGGGACATCATGTAACACCCCCCCATCTAGGCCACACCCCTCAAGGGGGAGGTCCCCGCTAAGCCCCACCCCCAGAGCAGTCACGCCCCCTGCCCCCGTGCCAAGCCACGCCCCTTTAGCCCTGCACCCCGAGGCTTCCCCTAGCGCCGCCCACCGGGGGGGGCTCCAGAGCCCCGCCCCCGGGAGAGCCCGCCGTGGCCCCGCCCCTCATCCAATCCCCGCCCCCTCACATTAAAGCCACGCCCTCCAGCGGGATCGCCCCCTCTCCTGCCGCCACGCGCCCCCCACCCGCCCCCTCCCCAGCCGCGGCTCCGCCCCCGCGCCGCGGCCCCGCCCCCGCCCTGGCCCCGCCCCGCCCCACTCACCCGCGCGGCCCCGCTCCCGCCGCCGCCGCCGCTTCCGGGGCTGCCGCGCCGCGCGCCCTTCGACGTCACCGCGCCGCGCCGCCCCGCCCCGCCAATCAGCGCCCGGCGCTGGCACAGGGGGCGCGGCCCGCCCACGCCGGCCAATCGAAGAGCTCGGGGCGGAGCCTGCCGCTGTGCCTGGCCTGTGACGTCACTTTTGGCGGGCTCCCCCTTTCTCCCCCTCTCCCCGCCAACTCCCCCTCGTGACGTCCCCTCCCGGCCGCACGACTTCACTCGCCCCTTGTGACCTCACGCGGGAGGGGCGGGGCCGGGACACTCAGAGCCCCGTGACCCGGATGCCTGGGTCCTCTCTAACCCCGCCCCCCGCCCTATAGGGGCCATAGGTTCCCCCCCCCAGAGCCCTACAGGGGATCGTATGGGGGCTATAGGGACCCCCCGGGGCCTTATAGGGGCCATAGAGACCCCCCCCCCCGGGTCCTATAGAGGCTACAGGTACCCCTCCTGTGCCCTATGTGGGCTCATATAGGAGCTATAGGGACCCCTAGGGGCCTATAGGGGCCATAAGTACCCCCCCGGGCCCTATGGAGGCTCCCCTGGCCCCTACAGGAGCTATAGGGACCAGCCAAGATGGGCTATGGTAGACCCCCTGGGCCCTATAGGAGCTATAGGGACCCCAAATGTGCTATAGGAGCCCCCAATCAGCACTATAGAGGACCCCACGTAGGAGCTATCAGGCTGCCCCAGCGCACTACAGGGTCTGTAAGATCACTCCTCTCCCCCTCCAAGCCTCTATAGGGTCTATAGGGCCTCTCCTCAGTATACTACAGGAGCTATAGGGGACACCCCCCTCCACCCCAGGCACTATAGGGATACCCACACTGAGGGAGCTATAGGGACCCCCAGGGCTCTATAGAGGCTATACAGATACAACCCCCCAAGATGCTACAGGACCTATAGGGAGCTCAAGAAGTTCTATAGAGGCTATATGCCCCCCCATGCTATAGGGACTGCTAGAAGCTCTATGGGGGCTAAAAAGCCTCCCCCCTTCGATGCTACAGGTGCTATAGGGACCCCTAGGGCTCTATAGGACCTATACAGCCCCCCCCAAAGCTGCTGCCATAGAGACCCCCCTGGGGCCTCAATAGGACCCATTGGGACCCCCAGGGCTCTATAGGTGCTACGAGGGGGCGGGGCTTAGCAAACGGAGGGGCGTGGCCTGTGAGACTGCACCGTCCTCCCCGTGTTTGGGGCGGGGCCAGGACATGGGGTGGGCGGGGCCAGAACCCGAGGGGGCGGGGCCGACACTTCCTACCCCAGGAAACGGGAAGCGCAAAGAAGGACCCAAACGTCCGGGGGGGCCCCCAGAGTTCGGGGGGTCCCCTCTCACCCCTCCTCCCCCCGATCACGTGAGTCCCGGATGCCTTTGGGGGGGGGGTGGGGGGTGGGGAGGGGACACCCGGACACCTGGGTGCCCTTTTGGGGTGGGTGGGGGTGACCCGGAGGCCTGGGTGCCCCCCCTCCCCTCCCCCCCAGGAGCCTGTTGGTGCCAGCGGAGCCCCCCCCGTAATGGACGCCACCTACGCCGTGGTCAACAAAACCCGCCGGGGGGGCGGGGCCGGAGGACGAGACTCCACCCCTTTTGGACGAGAGACCGCCTCTTTTGACCGAGACCACGCCCCTTTCGGGAAAGACCCCGCCCCTCCGGGCACCCCTCCCTCCCTCCCTGGGAGCCCCCTGTGGCGCCCCTCCCCCACTCTGGCCGGTGAGTTTGGGGGGGGGGGGGGTTGGAGGGGTGCGGGAGGTGGACCCTACAGCATCCATATGACCCCTTCCCCCCATAGGTGTGCCTATGGGTCCCTCTCCAGACCCTATAGGGGATGGATGATCCCCCCCCCCCACCCTACAGGAGCCATATTGGCCAGTCCTGCACCCTATAGGTTCTATAGGGTTGTGTGTGTCCCCAGGTTCTATAGGGTCATGCCCCCCTTTGCACCCTATAGGTACTATAGGGTCCCCCTCCCTGCACCTTCTGGGTTCTATTGGATGCCCCCTCCTCACCGTACAGGTTCTATAGGGTATCACCCCCCTGTACCCTATAGGGTGTTTTCTGCTCTACCCTTTCCCCATGAGATGCCTCCAGTCTCTATAGGATCTATATGCTTCCTCCCTGACCCCTATAGAGACCACAGAAACACCACTCCACACCCCCTTGTGAAACACTTCTGATCCCTATGGAGTCTATACCTTCCCTCCCTGGGCCCTACAGGGTCTATGCAAGACCCACTGCACCCCCTCTATGGGACACTTCTGGTCCCTATAGGTTCCCTCTAGGGACCATATAGCACCCTCCTCAGGGTCTCTCTAAAGACCATATAACATGCCCCCACATTTCTATAGAGTCTATAGGTTCCCTCTAAAGACTGTATAACTCTCCCCCCATAGACTCTAAGGACCATATAACCCACCAACTCTATAGATTCTCTCTAACAACCATATAACATCCCCCCACCCTATAGGTTGTCTCTAAACACCATATATGCCCCCCAGCTCTATAGGTTCCCTCTAAGGACTGTATAAGCTCCTCTTCTCCTCTATAAGGACCCTATAACACCCCTGCCCCCTGCTCTACAGGATCTATAGGTTCCCCATAGAGCTCTAACCTCCCCCCTGCCCCCTGCAGCCTCCCCCCAACCTGGTGACGGCGCCTACGAGGTCGTGACCCCCCACGGGGACCCCAGCAGCACCCCATGTCTCGGTGAGCACCCGGCAGGGGGGGACGATGACCCAGGTGTCCTTGGGGGGGGACACAGGGGACATACATGACCCCTCCCCAGGCATCTGTCCCTCTCCCTCCTAATTCCACCCCCCCCACCACCACTTTCCAATTCTAGGATTTAATTTCCGGATCGGGAAGCCCAAAGGACCGCGGGAACCCCCAGCCGAATGGTCCCGGGTGTGAGGAAGGGGTCTGGATGCCTTGAGCGGGGGGTGGGGGGGTGGTCCCATTCTCCCCCCCAACCCCCCCAAACCCCCTGGTGGGGGAGGGGCCACAGAAAGACCCAATGAATCAGTTTGGAAGCATGAAAAATAAGAGAATTAAAAAATTTATTAGAAACAAAACCAAGATATTGAGAGACGCAAGTGTCCCGGGGGTGGGCACCCAAGTGTCCGGGGGGGGCACCCAGGCATCCGGGGTCATTGGGCGCTGAGGAGGCGGCGTTTGGGGGCGGTGGCGGTGTAGGGGTGCCAGCGCCATTCCACGTCGGCCGCGTCCCCCTGCTCCAGGGTCCCCAGGCGGATCAGATAGGCTGGGGAGGGGACATTAGGGACATGTTGGGGATCGTTGGGGATGTGGGGGGGTCGTTGGGGACATTTGTGGGGTCGCTGGGGACACTCACGGCGCAGCTGGAACCGGGGTCCCACCTCTTCCAGCTCCACTGTCTTCCCCTGACGCCGGTAAACATGGTTTCTGCAGGGGAGGGGAACGTTGAGGAGGGGGTGGGGGTCACGGAGAAGGGGGTGGGAGGACACACGGGGGACGCCGAGGTTTTCAGCCCCCGTGTCCCCATGTCACCCACCGGACTAAAATGACATCATCCTCGTTGGCAAAGGTGACCACGCGGCGGCTGTCGGGGCGGGGGACAGGGAAGAGGTGCTTCAGGATTGTCCCCACCTGGGGGAAGGGGGTGGGATGGGGGGTGTGTGTCACAAGGACCCCAAATATCCCCATGTCCCCCCACTGCCCTCCCAATATCCTCCTGTCCCCGATGTTCCCCCAAATCGCCCCCCCAAATGTTCCCCTGTCCCCACCTCTCCACCCACCCCATCACCCAGTGCCTCCCAGTGCTGCCAGTTTTCCCAGGCCCCTCGCACCCCCCAACGCTCCCAGTTTCCCCCCCATTGCTCCCAGTCTCCCCCCAGTGCCCTGTCCCTCCCAGTGCTCCTAGTTTCCCCAGTCCCCCCACACCCCCCAGCCCTCCCAGTGCCCCCAGTCCCCCCACCGTCCCCTACCCTGCGTCCCAGGGGGGAGTCGAGGCGCAGCAGCAGGAGATGGGGGGCCGCCAGGGGGGCCCCCCCCAGCCCCCCCCACCTCCTGCCGCAGCACTGCCCCACTGAGGGTGAAGTGGGCCGTGGGGCCGTGGGGCAGGTGACACAGGGACAGCCCGTCTGGGGACGAGAAAGGGGTGGGGCCTGAGCAGGACACACCCCCTCCCCAGCAGGCCCCGCCCCATTTTACCCCCCCCAGCCCCAAGGATGAGGTGCTTCCCCTTAGCCCCACCCCTTTCATTAGCCACACCCCCTAGAACACCCATCCGCCAAGCACCACCCATTTCTGCAAGCCACGCCCCCTTCCCAGTAAGCACCGCCCCCCAGCACAGGGCCTTCAGCCTTGCCCCCACAAAAGCCCCGCCCATTCACATCAACCACACCCCCTTCCCAGCAGGCACCACCCCCTCACTCCCCCCTTTCCCCCAGCACAGGGCAGCCCCCAGAGCCCAATCCCTTCCCCTTAGCCCCGCCCACCCCAACCCCACCCATTTCCACAAACCCCACCCCCTCCCCTCCGGCCCCACCCCCTTTCCCAGCATGCCGCGGGGCTCACCAGGCCTCCCCCGGGTCTCATGCAGCACCAGGAGGTCGGTGACACCGGCGGCCCGACACGCCCCCACCAACGCCCCCAGCTCCGCCCGGCCCCGGTTCATCCGCCGCGCTCCCGGGATTAGCAAGCACAGCTCCTGGGAAGAAAGGAGGCGGGGTCAGGACACATCCCCACCTCGGCCACGCCCCCCCCAGGCTCCACCCTCTCCTATCACCCTTCCTGTCCAACCATGGGTGCCTTCACCAGTGCTGGGCACTGCTGGGGGGGGGCGGGGCAGGGGTCACAGAGGGGCACGCCCACATCCCCACTAAGCCCCACCCATCCCACAGTCCCCACCTTCCCCTATACTCATACACACTGCCAGGATGGGAGACCAATGGAGGTGGAGCCTTGGACGGTCACGCCCACCTTCAGACCACACCCCCAGCAGCCCCCACCCACCCCAAGCTCCACCCCCACCCCTTTCCCAACATAAGCTCAACTCCCAGGGGCTGAAAAAGCCCCTCCCACTACCCCAAAGCCACACCCCCTCCCATGAACCCCGCCCCACCGGCCTAAGGCCACACCCCCTCCCCCAACAGCTCAGGGCTCTCCCATCACCACCCAGCACTCAAGGCCCGCCCATCCACAGGCCACGCCCCCACCGAGGAAAGAAGCCCCGCCCACCTTGGCAAAGACGCGGAGGCGGGAGCTGGGGTCACGGGAGGTCGTCACCATCACCTTGGGGGGCTCTAGCCCCGCCCACCGGTACTCGTCGTCTTGGCTACCAGAGGTGTCTGGGGGTGGGGCTTAGTCAGGCCACGCCCCCCCTCCCAGCGGGGGGTGGGGGGAGGGTGATGTTGAACCCTGGTTTGGGGGGAGTTCAGGTCAATTTGATGACCCAGTTTTGGGGGCACTTGGGGGGTTTTCAAGACTCGTGGGAGAGGGGTAGCAGGGTAAATTTGGGTGCTGTTTTGGCGGAGCATAGGACAAATTTAATCCCCATTTTTGGGGGGGCTAGGGATACCCCCCCCCCCCATTTTAGACAAAACCGGGGCAAATTTAACCACTGATTTAGGGGAAATTAAATCAACCCCACCCTTATTTTGGGGAGAAACAAGGCAAATTTGATCCCAAATTTCAGGAGGGGGAAAAGCCTCTCGCCATTTTGAGGTGTGTCCCCCAAAGAATTTGGGGGGGGGCCTCCACTCACCGTCCACCCCCGGCGTGTCGAACTCCAGCTCCTTCTGCAGGGCCAAGGCCTCGCGCCGCAGCTCCGTGGGCAGCAGCCGGTTCTCTGCGGGGACACACACGCAAAATTGGGGTGGGGGGGTCAGACAGGACCCCCAACATCCCCTCAGCCCCGCATCACCCCCCAAACCCTTAACACCCCAAGCCCCCCCTTAAACTCCCTTTTAATCCCCCCAAACCCCTCTTTACCCCTCCCAAGCCCACTTTAACTGCCCCAAACCCCCTCTTTAGCCCCCTCAAATCTCTCTTTGCTCCCCTCAGACCCCCCTTAGCCCCCCTAAACTCCTTTTTACCCCCAAACTCCCCTTTCTTCCCCTCAAACCCCCTTCCCCCTCTGAAGCTCCCATTAACCCCCTTTATGCCCCTCAAACTCCCTTTTAGCCCCCAAACTCGTCTTTACTCTCTCAAACCCCCTTTAAACCCCTTAAAACCCCTCCTCGTCCCCCCAAACCCGCTTTTACCCCCAAACCTCCCTTAACCCCCCCAACCCCCTCTTTGCTCCTCCAATCCCCCCCTTGAACTCCCCTTTACTCCCTCAAACCCCCTTTAACCCCCACAAACCCCTTTGTCCCCCCTCAAACCCCCACCTTAAAACTCCCTTTTACCCCCCCAAATCACTCTCTATCACACTCAAGGCCCCTTTAACCTCCCCCAAACCCCCTCCTCACCCCCCCCAAAACCCCCTTTATCACCCCCAAACCCCCTTTTAGCCTCCTTAGCCCCCCTTTTACCCCGCCAAACTCCCCTTCAGCCCCCTCAAACCCCCCTTCAAACCCCCAAAAGCCCCTTTAAACCCCCCCCAGGGCCCCCCCAACCCACCATCCAGCGCCTGCCGCAGTCTCTCTTTCTTATCCTGCTGTCTCCGAAGCCGATCCTCCTGCGCCCGGCGCTGCAGGTACTCACGGCGTTCCCGGGCTTGCCGGCGGAGCTGGGGGCGAAGAAGAGGTGACACGATGACATCAGAGGTGGATGTGATGATGTAAGAAGTGGGGGGAATGTGGGCAGAGTGGGTAGGGGGATGGGGGCACCCTGCGGGGGGGGAGGGCATGGGACTGGGAGCAGGATAGGGATACTGGGGGGGACTGGGGACACTGGGGCAATGTGGAAGGGGGGGAAAGGGGGATGGGGGGCACTGGGAGGGGGGTCATGGGTTACTGGGGAAGGTCATGAGGGGGAAGGGGGCACTGTGAGGGGACATGGGGATACTGGGGGGGGGTCATGGGGATGGGGGGTGGCAGGGGTTACTGGGGAGGACATGGGGGGGGGAGAGAGGGATGAGGGGCCCTGTGGGGGGACATGGGGACACCGGGGGTGTGTGGGGACCCTGGGGAGGGACATGGTGGGGGGCAGAGGGGTATGGAGGACACTGGGGGGGGGGGGGGGGGGCGTGTGGACACCAGGGTGCGCGTGGTCACCTGGGGGGGGGACACTGGGGGACCCCGGGAAGGGCACGGTGTGACATGGGGACCCTGGAGGGGGGGGGGGGGGGGAAGAAGACCCCCGCGACCCTACAACAACACCCACCCCATCCCCTTACCATGGTCGCAGCTTCTCGCTTCCCCACCGCTCACCACACGCCGGCACCTCCCAACAGCACCACCGCCGATTGGCTGGGCAGCGAGGGACCAATGGGAGCTCCCGGTGTTGCTGGAAAGGGGCGGGGCGAGTCCCCGGGGGGGCAGTCAAAGCTACGCCCTCAACCAAGATGGCGGCCGAGCCGGCTTCAGTCCGCCGCGCCGCCTGCCCTCAGCTAGGCACCGCCTCCCGCCCCGCCGCGCGTGTGATTGGTGGAGAAGAGGCGGGAGGCCACTGCTATTGGAGGAGGCGGCGACCCGGCGTGAAGCCGCGGCGCGGGCCGGGGTTTGGCGGCGGCGGCGGTGGCGGCAATGGAGGGTCGGTGAGGGGCCGGGGTGGGGTGGGGGATTATTTTGTTAGGGTCGCCTTGTGGGAGGGTGGGGGGTGTCAGCCATGGAGGGTTTGGTGGTGTAGGGTGTCCAGGGGAGGTGGGGGACACACACTCAGTGGTGGGGGGCTGTTTTGGTAGGGTCTCCTGTGACAGGGAGGGACTTGGGGGGTGTTTGTGTAGGGTCTCCTATGGTGGGGGGTGTTTATATTGGGGGGTGTGTGTGTTTATGAAGGGTTTCCCGTGGTGGGGGGTGTTTATATTGGGGGTGTTTATGTAGGGTTTCCCATGGTGGGGGTGTTTATATTGGGGGTGTTTATGTAGGGTTTCCCATGGTGGGGAGGTTTTCTGTGGGGGGTGTGTGTGTTTATGTAGGGTCTCCTATGGTGGGGGGTGTTTATTTGGGGGTGGGGTGGGGTGTTTTTATAGGGTGTGCTGTGGAAGAGTGTTTGTTTACGTAGGGTCTGTCCTGGTGTGGGGGGTTGTTTACATAGAATACCCCACGACGTGTGTTTCCATAGAGTCTCCCGCAGGTATTTGCTTACACAGGGTCTCCTGTGGGTGTTTATGTAGGGTCTTCCCTGGAAGTTTACTTGGGGTCTCCCACAGGTGTTTGTTTACGTAGGGTTTCCCACGTGAATGTTTACGTAGAGTCCCCCCTTTTTGTTTACATTGGAGCCCCCGTGGATGTTTCCGTAGGGTGCCCTATGGGTGTTTATATAGGGTCTCCTGTGAGTGTTTGTTTACATAGGATCTCCAACAGATGTTTGTCTATATAGGGTCTCCCATGGGTGCTTCTTTACATAGGGTCCCCTACGGATGCTTGTTTACGTAGGGTCTCCTGTGGCTGTTTCTGTAGGGCCATCGGCGCTGGACGCGGTAGTGCTGGAGCTGCTGGAGGCGCTGGAGACGCTGCAGCAGAAACGTCAGCTCCTCACACAGCTCCTGCGCCAGGTGGGGACGTGTCACCCCCCTTGGGGACACACTCGGGGACGTGTCACCCACCCTGGGGACACGTGCGGGGACGTGTCACCCCCCTTGGGGACACACTCGGGGACATGTCACCCACCCTGGGGACACGTGCAGGGACGTGTCACCCCCCTTGGGGACACACTCGGGGACATGTCACCCACCATGGGGACACATGCAGGGACGTGTCACCCACCCTGGGGACACGTGTGGGAATGTGTCACCCCCCTTGGACACACTCGGGGACATGTCACCCACCATGGGGACATGCGTGAGGACATGCCACCCCCCTTAGGGACATGTCACCTGCCACAGGGTCACACTTGGGGACATGCCACCTGCCAAGGAGACACAGCACGGGAATGTCGCCTGCCATGGGGACACAACTATGGCGGCATGTCCCCCCCTCCATGTCCCCAGGGGTGGCTGTCCCTGTCCCCATGTCCCCCCCCTGACCCCGTGTCCCTCCCCCTTGCTGTCCCCAGGGGTGGCTGTCCCTGTCCCAGGCCCGTTACTCCCTGGGGTGCCACCGCGTCTCGTCCCTGCAGTACGGGGCCACCATGGTCCCCCGCGTCCGCGTCCTCCCCAGGTAGGGGACACCGCGGGGGGGGGACAGAGGGGACATGGGGACACTTCGGGGGGACACGTGGGGTGAGGGGGTGACAGAGGTGTCCCCAAGGAGGGGGGGTGTGATAGCGGTGTCCCTTGTTTTGGGGGGGGGTGTGTGACATGGGGCTGGCCCCAGTTTGGGGGGGGGTGACACAGGGATGACACTGATGGGGGTGTGACACCGAGGGCATCAGTGACACCTGTGTCACCCCCCCCACCCCCCCAGGCAGGACCCGGGGGGACCCCCCTACTTTGAGGAGGTGCCAGGCACAGGAGGGGACCCTGAGGACCCTGACCCCCAGCAGGGGGGGGGCGATGGTAAAGGGGGGGGGGGGGGGGGGGATGTCCCATGGGTGCTGGGGGGGGTCCTGTGGGTGCTGGAGAGGAGCTGGAGGGGATTTGGGGTGCTGGGGGGGGGTCCTGGAGGGGTTCTAGGGGGGTCCCATGGGTGCTTGGGGAGGATTAGGGGGCTGGAGGGTATTTGGGGTGCTGAGGGGGGTCCTGTGAGTGCTGGGGGAGGATTGGGGTGCTGGGGGGGGCTCTGGGAGGGTCCCATGGGTGCTGCAGGGGGGATTTGGGGTGTTGGAGGGGGTTCTGGGGGGGGGGGGGGAGTTGGGGTGCTGGGGGGGTGTCCCCAATTATTTTGGGGGTGTCACTGACCTTTGCCTCCCCCCCACAGGGCTGCGGCAGCGCCGGGGTCCCCCAGAAAAAGGGGGTGCCCCCCCTCGCGCCCCCCCCCAATCCCCTGGCCTGGTTCGGGGTGCTGGTGCCCCCCAGCCTGCGGCAGGCCCAGGGCAGCTTCATCCAGGGTGAGTGGGGGTCCCCAAAACCTGGGAGGGGGGTCCCCAAGATCTGGGGAGGGATCCCCCAGAACCTGGGGGGGTCCTCAAAATCCTGGGGGGGTCGGTGCCCTGGAGTGTGCGTGTATGTCCCAAAACTCGGACACCCCCCCGCCAAAAGTCATGACCTTGTGTCACCTCTTTGTCCTTGTGTCCCCCACCCCCGTCCTTTTGTCACCTCAAATGTTGTCCCTGGTGACCCCTGACCCTCTCCGTGACCTCTGACCCCCACCCCATGTGTCACGTTCCCCAGGGGTGACGGTGGCGGTGGAGCTGGCGGGGCTGCAGAGCGCCGTGGCGGATGCCATCACCCGCTACCGCGCCCTCCTGCGCCGTAAGCGTCACCTCGACGGGGACGCCGGGACCCTCGGGGACATCGAGACCCTTGGGGACACCCAGACCACGGGTGACACGAGGAGCTCGGGGGACACCGAGACCCTCGGGGACATCAAGACCACCGGGACATCAGGTGACACCGAGACCCTCGGGGACACCCAGATCACGCGTGACACCGAGACGGCGGGGGACGCGGCGACGAACGGGGATGCAGGGACTGCGTGACGCAGGACACGTCCGCGGGGGACACGCTGACCCACGGTGACTCTTCCGCAGGTGACAGGGAGCCCCACCACGGTGACGGCGACATCAGCGCCACGGCCACACCGGTGCCGCCGCCCGCGCCCAACCCCCCAATAAAGGCGCCCAAGCGGCTGTTGGCTCCGTGTCACCCGCTGTCCCCAACCGTGTCCCCGCGCGTCACCCCCTCCCCTGGCAGCCATCTTGGTGCCACAGTCCCTCGGTGTCATCCGGCCGCCATCTTGATGTCACCTGGCAGCCATCTTGGTGCCACTTTGATGTCACTTGGCCACCATCTTGTGCCACTATCGTGTAACCTGGCTGCCATCTTGGTGCCACTATGTTGTCGCCAGGCAGCCATCTTGGTGCCACACCCCCATGGCGTCACATGGCAGCCATCTTGGTGCCACACCCCCATGGCGTCACGTGGCAGCCATCTTAGTGCCAACCCCTGTTGATGCCACCTGGCAGCCATCTTGGTGTCACATGACACCACCCAGCAGCCATCTTGGCCCCACCCACTGCCCCCGCCCCAGCGACGCGCAGGGCAGCGGCCATCTTTTTGCCAACGTCTATATTTATTAGGCGGAGCCCCCCCACGCCCCGCCCCCCCAGCCCCCCCACCCCCAACTCGGGGGCGGGGCCAAGACACAACAACAACTAGAGGAAAGGGGGAGGGGACCAGGACAGGGCTCGACAGAAGGGGAGGGGCGTGGCCAGATGGGCAAAGGGCGTGGCCGGGTAGGACAGGGTGTGGCCAGGCATGACTCCACCCCCCGTGGGCGGGGCTAGCGGATGGTGTAGCGCACGTAGGGCACCTCGATGTCGGCGTCGGTGTCGTCGTTGCAGCAGAGCTCGAAGACGAGGGCCTTGACGTGGCGGCCGACCTTCTTCTTGGAGACCCGCGCCACGATCTCCGTCATCCTGAGGAGGGAGGACGCGGCGTCACCGGTGGGTGGCACCCGGGGAGGACGTCAGCCCCCTCCCCCCACCCCCTCCGGTGGCTTCCGCCATGGGAGACTGTCACCCTCCGGGTGTGGGGGGTGGCATCAACCACGGAGACTGTCACCCTACAGGGATGGGGTCATGGCCAACACCCGTCCCCCACCCACGGGACGTGTCCTTCACCCACGGGACCCTGTCCCCCACCCACGGGATGCCGCTCTGACCCCCAGGTACCCCCCCCAGGTACCACCCCCCCACCCTCAAGGCCCTACGGTTGGTCGTGACGCTCGCGCAGCTTGGCGGCCGGCATGAAGAAGGAGTAGAGCATGGAGACGCCCTGCGACAGCATCGTGATCTCCAGCCGGTGCTCCTTCTGAAGGGACAAGGTTGGGGGGGGGACACACATACGTAGGGACGTCGGGTGGGGCGCAGGGGACCCGTGGATGCCCCACAGCGACCCACAGCACCCCACGGTCTTGGGGGGTGCCAGCCACTATGGCGGACACAACTCCCCACCTTCCCTCTTGGGTGTCCCCTCTTGAGTTGGGGTCCCTTTTGGGTGACATAGGGAGCACACGGGGACATTGGGTGGGGCTCAAGTGCCCCCCAGACCCCCAAGTACCCCCCCAGCCTCCCCATTCTGCCCCCTCCCAGTCTCCCCCAGTACTCTCAGTACCTTGAAGTAGGCGAGGAACTGGCGCAGGGTCATCTCCTGCCCGTCGGGTTGCAGCCCCTGCACCTCAAACCGGTCCCACAGCGTCCACTCCACCTCGTAGTACTGGGAGGGGGGCAAACCCACGGCGGGGGGTGCTCAGACCCATGGCGGGGGGGTGGGACGCATGGGGACAGAACCATGGTGGGGGACTTGGGACCCATGGTGGGGCAATTGGGGCACCAGAAGGGGTCACTAGCACCATAGGGTGACTTGGGGCACCTATAGGGTCCACCATCATGCTATGGGGCTGGGTTCTATAGGTCAGGGAGCCGTGGGGCAGCACCCCAAGACCCCAAACCACCTCCAGAAGTCAACCCCAACCCAATCCCTACCCAAGATCCCAACCCCAACCCAACAAATCCCACTTAGGGCAGCACCCAGCTGACACCTTGACTTATGGGGCACCTACAGAATCTACCACCACGCTACAGGGTTGGGTTCTATGGGTCAGGGAACCGTGGGGCAGCACCCCGACCCCACCAAGACCCCAAACCACTTCTAGAACTCAACCGCAACCGCCTTTGGGCAGCACCCGGTTGCCACCAGGTCTGCGGGCTTCCCGCAAGACATCTATAGGGTCTACCACCACGCTATGGGTTCTATGGGTCAAGGAGCTATGAAGCAGCACCCCAAGACCCCAGACCACCTCTAGAAGTCATCTCCAACTCGACCCCAACCCACTTCGGGCAGCACCCGGTTGCCACCAGGTCTACGTGGTTCCCCCGGGACATCTATAGGGTCCGCGCCGGCGCTATGGGGCAGCCCCCTTACCTTATTACGGGGGCAGGCAAGGGGTTCAGAGAAGCCGACGAAGGGCAGGGCCAGGTTGAGGAAGGCGTTCTTGTAGGAAGCCAACCGGCGGTGACCTTGCACCAGCTTGTAGAGCTCGAGGCAGGCCAGGCCCACCACCGCCGCCGTCGTGGTGGCGATGGCCGGGATGATCTTCCCCGCGATCAGTTTGCTCTGCCCCATATGGAATTACCTATAGGGACCGCGGGGGCGGGGGGGCACCGCTGGCCACCCCCTCCTCCCCAGGTCCAGCTGACGCCCCGCCCCGGGCCCTGGATCTCCCCACGGAGGGGTTATAGATCCTGGGGGTGCAACGCTTGAACTCTCTATGGGTTCTATATGTAGGGTCTATAGGCACCTATATAACCAACAGGCCCGTATGTGCCCCACAACCCCCTGTATGTGCCTTAGAGCCCCATATGTGCCCTGCAGCCCCCATACCCAACCCACACCACCTCTACACATCCTACGCACTCTGTGTGTATGGTATTGACTCTATACAGACCCCATATATCTGCAGAGCTTATGTACGTTACAGACTATAAAATTCCACGTGTACCTATACGTATAAATCTACACGCATCCCTGCTGTATCGCTACTCTATATGATTCATCCCTGCTTTATTTATATATATATATTCTACAGCTATGCTACATAGCCCGTACGTACTCTGCAGACCCTGCACACGCCCTGTACGTAGTCTATAGACCCCACATGTACTCCATAGACCCTTTACAGACCCTATATGTACTCCTAGATTCTATAGATAATCTATAGCCCTTGTATGTACGTATTCCATGCTCCTGGCAGACGCTATAGAGACCCTGAACACTTATGGCCCTTATATGTTTTGTAGATCCCACAGTGTTTATACATCCCCTATACGTGCCCTATAGACCACTATATAGGCCCTACATGCACCCATAGAGCTTCTGTGCTCGGCACAGCACACGCTTTATATGCACTCTGCAGACCCTATAGCACCCATGGGACCCCCCCAGGACCCCTCCCCCAGCACCCATAACACCCCATAAGAAACCCAGTAACCCCCCCCAGCACCCGTGGGACCACCCCCAGCACCCCCAGCTCACCCGCAGCACCCATAACACCCCGTAAGAACCCCAATAATGCCCCAGAGCACCCATGGGACCCCCCCAGCACCCATAAACTCACAGCAGCACCCGTAACACCCCGTAAGAACCCCAGTAACACCTCATAAGATGCCCCCAGCACACATAGGACCCCCACAACATCCCCCAGCACCCACCTTGTGGCGGTCGGCCGGGGGGATGTCGTAGTTTTCCGCTCGCAGGTTGGAAGCGGCGACGATGAAATCCATGTGGAAGTTGGTGTCATCGTCCTGGGGGGGCGGGGGGGGGGGGGGGCACCCGTAGGTGGGGGTGAGCACCCATGGGTGGGGGGCACCCATAGGTGCTGGGGGGAGGGGGCAGCACCCACCTTCTCGAAGTCGATGGGGAACATGCGGAAGCCAGGCAGCTCCTCGGGGCTGGGCAGCGACGCCTTCAGCTCCTCCAGGCGCCCATCATCTGTGGGTGGGGGGGCACCCATGGGACCCCCGGCACCCACAGGAGCCCCGTGGGACCCCCAGCACCCATGGGTGCCTGTACCTCCATCCCCCCAGCACCCATGAGTGCCCTTACACTATAGCCAACATGTTCTTCCATACACTTTAAGTGCCACCAGCCCCCATGGGTGCCTCAACCCTCTACCCAACCAAGCCCACCACACCCCCCAGATGCCCCCCAGCACCCACGGGTGCCTGTACCCCACCCCTTCATCCCCCCAGCACCCATGGCTGCCCCTACCCCACACCTAACCCATCTCTCCACACCATCCAAGTACCTCAATCCCCAGAAATGCCCCAACCCTCTACCTAACCACCCCCACCACCCCCCATAGATGCCCCCCCAGCACCCATGGGTGCTCCCCCCCCACCCCCAGCACCCATACCGAGGGCGGCAGTGGCGCTTTGCAGCTCCTGGTCAGAGACATGGATGCGGACGCCGGCTTTGGGGGCGAAGGGGGGGACGCGGACGTGACGCAGGAGCTCGGCCACCGCCCCCCGGTCCCGCGAGCCCCCGATGCCGTAGCTCTGGGCGAAGAGGTTGGCCGCCGCCATCACGTAGTCAAGGTGGAGGGGCTGGAGAGGGGCACCCATGGGTGTCAAGGGGCACCCATGGGTGTCAAGGGGGAGAACGATGACACCCAGAGGGGGAGGGACATCAGGAAAGGGTGATAAAAGGATGTTTAAGGGTGTTGGGTGCCACCCAAGGGTGATGAAAGCACCCAAGGGTGACAGGATGGCACTCAAGGGGGATGGGACACCACCCAAGGGTGACAAACGGCACCCAAGGGGGATAGAAGGATGCTCAATTGTGAAGGACGCCACTCAAGAGTCATTGGAGGGCACCCAAGGGTGATGGATGGCACCCAAGAAGGATAAAAGGATGTTCAACGGTGAAGACCGCCACCCAAAGCTGACTGGATGGCAACCAAACGTGATGGGACGACGTCCAAGGGTGAAGGGCAGCACCCAAGGGTGATGCGATGGCACCCAAGGGTGGTAGGATGGCACCCAAGGGTGGTGGCAGTACCCAAAGGTGATGGGATGGCACGCAATGATGACTGATGGTACCAAAGGGTAATGTCCATCACCCAATGGTGATAGGCGCCACCTAAGGGTGGTGGGACAGCACCCACGGGTGAGGGTGGCACCCAAGGGTGATGGAATGGCACCCAAGGGCAATAGCCACCAAGCAACGGTGATGGTGGCACCCAAGGGCGATGGTCACCAAGCAACGGTGATGGTGGCACACAACAATGACCGATGGCACCCAAGGGTGATGCCCACCACCCAACAATGACCGATGGCGCCCAAGAGCGATGGTTGGCACCCAACGACGACCCACGGGTGACAGCACTCCCCCGGAGGCCCCACCCGTCGCCCTACTCACATTGTCAGGGTCGAAGACGAGGGGGTGGGGGCAGCGCTTGGGCCCCGACCAGAAGAGGGTCCCGGAGTTCGTCTTCTGCAGGGGAGGAGAGAGGCATTAACGAGGTCATTAGGGGGCGAGAAGGCGTTAAGGTCATTAGGAGTTAATGAGCGTAATTAGGGGTAGGGAAAGGGTTACTGGGGGTAATTAAGGGGGCAGGACAGGGTCATCAAGGCAATTAGGGGCTAATGGAAGCTATTAAGGGGCAATTAAGGGTTGATGAGAACAATAAAAGGAGTAATTATGGGTTAATAGCAATAATTAAAAGGCAAGTAAGGTGTAATCTAATCAATTAAAGGTTAGCGGAGGAATTAAGAGGAAACTAAAGGTTAATGAAGGCAATTACAGAGCCCTTAAGGGTTAATGTGATAATTAATAAACAATTAGGGATCAAAGAGGATAATGAAAGGTAAATGAAATTAATGGCGCAATTAGGGGTTAGCGGGGTGATTAAGGGGCAATTAAGGGTTAATGAGAGCAATTAACAGGGCAGTTAGGAAATAATGGGTAATTAACAAGAAATTAATAGTTAATGGGGCAATTAGGTGTTAATGAAAGTAATCAACATACATTTATATATTAATGGGGCAACTAGGGGGATAATTAAAGGGGTATGAAAGGGTCAATTAGGGTAATGAGGGTTAACGAGGGAGTTATCCCCTGCCCCGCCTGATCCACCCCCCAGGGGCCTGATCCACCTCCCCCCTCCCCAGGGGTCCCAATGCACCCCAAGGGGCCTGATCCACCCCAAGGGACCCTAAAGCACCCCAAGGGGCCCAATCCACACCCCCCCCTCCCCCAGGGGCCCGATCCAGCCCCCACAGGTCCCAATGCACCCCAAGGGACCCGATCCATCCCAAGGGGTCCTAAAGCACCCCAAGGGACCCAATCCACCCTGGCCCCCCGCCCCAGCGTCACCCACCTGGCCTGGGGGGAAGTTGTGGAGGAGCTGACGGATGTTGTTGCTGTACTGACGGTGCCAATGGCGACAGGCCCAAGCCACGCAGTCGGGCCAAGCCCGAGGCCGCTCGCTCACCAAACTGCGCTGCACCGCTTCCAGTACCTCCAGCGGTTGGGTGCCCGCCAGGCGCAGGGTGCGCTCCACGAATTTAGGGTCCCTGCGGAGGTAGGGGAAGGGTGAGGATGGCGGGGGGGGGGGGTGAGCAATGCAGGGAAGCGGTGGGGGAGGAAGTTAGCGTGGGGGTGAGGCACGGGATGTAAAGCAGGAGGGGTTATACGGGTGCCACGCAGGGTGGGTGCCATGCTGGGGGGATGCAGGGGGGTTGTTGGGTGCCCCCCACCCCTCCTTCCTCCCCCCTCGGCCCCTCCCCTGACACCCACGTCAGGTACTGGTTGACGTTCTCCGCCGGCTGCTTGAAGAGACCCTCGAACTCGTCACGCGCCCACTGTGGAGAAAGGGCTGTCAGCTGGGGGGACCCAGGTGTCTGGGACACCCTATAGAAGGGACCCAGGCGTCTGGGACACCCTATAGAAGGGACCCAGGCATCCAGGGCACCCTACACAAGGATCCAGGCATCTAAAACACCCCATATGAAAGGACATAGGTGTCCAGGACACCCTATAGAAGGGACCCAAACATGCAGGACCTCCCTCGGCGAGGACCCGGATGTCTGGAGCAACCTATAGTAGGGACACTGGCATCCAGACCCCCTATAGAAGGGACCCAGGTGCCCCGAACCCCCTATAGAAAGAACCCAGGTGTCCAAGACACGCTAGAGAAAGGACCAAGGAATCTAAACCACCCCATCCAAAGAACCTAAGTGCCCAGAACACCCTATAGAAGGAACCCAAACATCCAGGGTCCCCTATAGAAGGGAGCCAGGCGTGCAAAGCCCCTATAGGGGTACCTGGAGGGTGTGCTCGATGGCGTTAGGGAAGTTCTTGAGGGTGCAGATGGGGATGGCCTTTTCGGGGGGGTCCTGGCTGGAGCTGTAGGATTCGCTCAGGAAAGGGATCACCACCTGCACATTCCCCTTCGTCCCCAGTGTCCCCGACTCCAGCAGTGGCTTTCGGTAATAGACGCAGCGCCGGTCCATATAGAGCCCTATAGTGGAATAAGCCCAGTGTCTAGAAGGTGCCCCAGTGTCTATAGGTTGCCCAGGCCCCAGGGGGTGGTCCTGGAGGGGGGTTTTGGGGCACTCTGAGGTGCCTATGGCACTCCCAGGAACCCTTGTAGTATACTTGGGATCTCTATAGTGTTCCTGAGATTCCTGTAGCGCACCTGCCAGTCTGTATAGTATTCTCGTGGGTACTTAAGTGTTTCTGGATATACCTACAATGCTCTGGTAGAACCCTGAAGGTGCCTATACCCTGTCTGAGGCCCTTATAGCAACCCTAGGAGTCCCTATAGCATTTTTGGGGGTATTTATGACATCCTTATAGCTGCTCTAAAAGATGCTTAAAACATTGCTAGAGTTCCTATAGGATTGCTAAGATTTCTACAGCATCCCTATAGCATCTCTAGGCAGGCCTATTGCACTCCTGGGGGTCCCTACAGCATCCTCAGAGGCATCCCTGAAAATACCTATAGCCTGCCTGAAATCCCTATAGTACCTGAAGAGCCTCTATAGTACCTAATACCCAGAAAACTCTATACAGCACCCCAAGATCATCCTACAGCACCCTAAAGATCCTCTATAGCCCCCAACTCCCACGCCCCCCCCAAACAACCTAAATGAAGCTGTATAACACCCCAAGGACCACCCCCAGCACCCCAAAGACGCCCTATAACACCCTACCCCCCCCGAGCACCCAAAAAACCCCTATAGCACCCCAAAAGACCTCCTACAGCACCCCAAGAACATCGCACACCACCCTGAAGACCCCCTATAGCCCCCAAAGCCCCCTGAAGCACCCAAATGATGCTCTAGATGCACGCCAAGGACCCCGTATAGCATCCTGAAGATCCCCTACAGCACCCCCAAAACTCCCAGGGCACCCAAATGCCCTATAACACCTCAAGAACCCCCCACAGTATCCTGAAGACCACCTGTAACACCCAAAAACCCCTCAGAGCACCCAAAACCCCCCTTATAGCACCCACAAAATCATCCCACACAACACTGAAGACCCTCTGTAGCACCCCAATCCCCCCAGAGCACCCAAATGATGACCTACAGCACCCAAAGACCCCTCTAAAGCACCCAAAACATCCCTATAGCACCCCAAGAAGATCTGAAATCACCCTAAAGAACCTCTATAGACCCCCAAGCCCCCCCCCAGAACCCAAATGATGCCCTATAACATCACAAGAACCCCCTCCAGCACCTTGAGGACTTCCCTAGCACCCCGAGGACCCCCCATAGCACCCTGAGGACCCCACGGGTGCTCACGGGCATCAACGTTGTCCAGGGCATTGGCGACGCCATCCAGGGCCTCGAAGAAGTCGTCATCGTAGACACGCTCGGTGTCGGGGCCGACGCGGTCAGGGCGGCTGCTGACTCGCAGCGCCGGGTTCATCTCCCGCACCGCTGCTGCCGCCCGTTCCGACTTCAGTTTCTGTGGGGAGAAGCCACGCCCCTTAAGGCCCCACCCCTTCAAGCCCCACGCCTTTGTGCCTCTCCCAATCCCACAAAACGTCAAAGTGACTTGACCGTTGACGTTGGCCAACTCAATGACAGCATCTTGATGGTGGTTCCCCCATAGACTCCGCCCCTTGACTCCACCCACTCACCCTCTACTTCATAAACTCTTCCCCTTAAGCCCCACCCCTTTGTGCCTCTCCCAATCCAATCAAATGTCAAGGCAACTTGGCTGTTGTTGGTCAACTTAATGGCAGCACCTTGATGGTGGTTCCACGCCCTGAGACCCCGCCCTCAAGGCTCTGCCTAGACTTCTCCTCCTTAAGCTCCACCCATTTCGGCCCCTCCCACTTACTGTGCCACCTTCAGATGACTTGACCATTGGTCTTGGCCAACTCAACATTGACTAATCCTAGACCTATTTTCCAACCCGGGGACTCTACCCCCTGAGCCTCCACCCCTTGAGGCTCCACCCACTCATTCCACACCTCCACAAGCTCCTCCCCCTTTAGCCCCACCCATTTAGGTCCCTCCCACTCACAATGTATCAACGAGGCCTGATAGTTGACAGCGGTCAACTCAACATTGGCCACCTCCATGGTGGTTCCTACCCAGTAGACCCCGCCCTCTGAAACCCTGCCCCTCAAGGCTCCACCCACTTATCTCCCATATGTTCCTTGCCCTTTGATCCCACCCCTCACCGTGACATCCCAGGGCCGGAAGAGGAACTGACGGTTGAGGTTGGACTTTTCGATGGTGTCCATGTCGGTGACAGTGATGCAACCCTCAGGGCCACAGCCCAGTCCCACCATTGCAAAGTTCTTCAGCAGCTCGCAGCCGATGGCCCCGGCCCCCACCTGCGCCCAGGGACACGTGGGGACATGTGGGGACACCTGGGGACACTAGGGGACGCAGCCCGAGGTGGCCCCGCAGGGGTTGAGGACAAGGGGATGGGAAAGGGGTGGGGATGAGGGGACAGTTGGGGACGCTCAGGGATGCATGAGGACACTTGGGGACACTTGGAGTGAGATGGGGACACTCTGAGGACCCGTGGGGACACGGGGGGACGCTCAGGAGACCTGTGAGAACACTTGGAGACACGTGAAGGACATGTGGCAGTACATGGGGACATGAAGGGACACTCAGGAGACCCATGGGGACACTTGAGGGATGTGTGGGGACAATTAAGGACAGATGGGGACACTTGGAGGACCCGTAGGGACACTCAGGAGACACGAGGACACTTGGGGACACTTGATGGACTTGGGGACAGGGAGGCGACACTCCGGGATGCAGCCCAAGGTGGCTAAGGAGGCCTGGGGGCACGTGGATGGGAGACGAGGACACTTGGCAGTTCCATAACAACATGAGGGGACATTTGGGGACACTCTGGGGACACGTGGAGGACTCTTGGGGACATGCAGGGACATTTAGGAGACCTGTGAGAAGACTTAAGAACACCTGGAGACAGGGAAGCGACACGTGGAGAACCCACAGGGACACACAGGGAGACTCAGGAGACTCATGAAGATACGTAGGGACACTCGATAGACACTTGGGGACAGGGAGGGGACACTTGAGGACGTAGCCTGAGGTGGCCATAGAGGCTTGGGAACATGCAAATGGGAGAAGAGGACACTCAACAGCCACGAGGGGACACTTGGAGGACACAAGGGGAAAGTTGGGGACATTTGGGGACAGTCAGGGACACTGACCACGAAGTACTTCTGGGCACCCAGCTTGGCCTGCAGCTCCGCTCCGAACACCGCAATCTGCCCGTCGTAGCGGCTGTTGCGCTGGGGACAACCCGACGTGTCATCTGGACGTGTCACCCCATCACGGGGACACCACCGGGGACCACAAAGCCACCCACGGGTGTCCCGTGGGTGACACCCACCCATGGGTGGCCCCAAGAAGGTGGCCAATCAATGGGTTCCTCAAGGAAACGCTTGCCCACGGGTGCTCAGCAGTCAATGCCAACCCCACTGAGATGCCCATCCATGGGTGTCCTCAAGCAGATGCCAAACCCAAGGAGGGGCCAGCCATGGGTGTCCCATGGCCAATGTCCACCCTAACGAGAGGCCACCCATGGGTGACGCCCACCCCAAGAAAGCACCCACGCGTGGGTGTCGCCAAGAACATAGCCAACCCAGAGGTGCCCTATGACCAATGCCCACCCCAAGGAGATGCCCATCCATGGGCGTACCCTAAGAGTATGTCCCCAAGGAGCATGACCACCCATGGGTGTCCTCAAGAAGGTGTCCACCCATGGGCATCCCCCAATAAGGCAGCCAGCTATGGGTGCTCTCAAGCAGATGCCAACCCCAAGGAGAGGCCACCCATGGGTGCCCCCTAGCTCCTACCAACTACAAGGAGATGCCCACCCACGGGTGTCCACAAGAAGGTGGTCAACCCATGGCTGACATCAAGACGACAACCAACCCATGAGTGTCTTCCAGCAAATCCCCCCCCATGCCTGCCCCAACGACCAACGCTCACCCCAAGGAGAAGCCCACCCATGGGTGCCTCTCGGCCAGAACCCACCCCAAGCAGATGCCCACCCATGGGTGTCCCTGAGATGGTGGCCAACCCATGGCTGACTTCAAGAAAACAGGCAACCCATGGATGACATCAAGAATGTGCCTGACCAATGAATGTCCTCCAGCAAACGTCCTACAACCAATGCCCACCCCAAGGAGACACCACCCACGGGTACCTCCTCTGACCGATGCCCACCGCCAGCAGGCCGCCCCCACCCATGGGTGCTCACCGGGCGACACTGCTCCTCTGTAAGAACCGTCTCCTTATTCTCTTCAGGAAGACACTCCAACGCGTCAAAGTAGAGCCATTGGGTGATGGGCGTGAACTTCCCCGACACCGCCTGCGTCACGGTCCTCGTTAGAGGACCCAAACATCTGGGGAGGGGACCCAGGTGTCCTGGGTGGGGACCCAAGTGTCCAGGGTGGGATCCCAAGTGGGCGGTACCTTCATGACCTCCTGGGCCGCCAGTCCCCCGATGAAGGCGTTGACGGGCGCCAAATCACCGGTGGCTTGGAAGGCCAGTTCCCGCAGCAGTTCCTCGTCAAGCTCCGCCCCCGGGGCCACCTCCCGGGTCAAGGCCACCACCTCCGCAGCATCACCCTGGATGGGGACACACAGTGTTGGGAGCACCCGGGGAGAAAGGCGGGGCCACAAGTCGTGATGGTGACGTGTTGGTGCTCTCCGTGGCCTCAATGTTCCCCATGGTGTCCCCAACGTCCCCAACATCTCCAATGTCTCCCAATGTCCTCAAGACTCCCCATGTCCCCAACACCCCTGACGGCCTCCATGTCCCCAACGTCCCCAGGTGGTGGTGAGGCCATGGTAGGCGACCATGTTGTTGCAGGACCTGGTGGCTTCCATGTCCTCAACACCCCTAACATGCCCACTACCCCCAACCGGTGGCGGGGCCATGGTAGGCGGCCATGTTGGTGCAAGAACTTAGTGGCCTCCATTGTCCCCAACGCCCTCAATGTTCCCCATGTCCCCAAGCCCCCTCGATGTCCCTAAAGTCCCCGATGTTCCCACCTGGTGGCGTGGACGAGGCGGGTGGCCATGTTGGCGTATGAAGCGGTGCAGGGCCTGCCAGCCCCAGTGCATGATGGGAGGTCTCTCGGCCTTCCCAAAGTCGGTGATCATCATCTCCGGCTCCACCAGTGCCTCCCGCAGCCGCTTCTGGGGACGGAGAGGGGACAGGTGAGCACCCAGTGCCTGCCAGTATACTCCAGTGACACCCCAGTCCCTCCCAGTTCCCTCCTAAACCCCTCCCAGTCCCCCCGGTATCTCCCAGTGTCGCCCAATCCCTTCTCAGTGCCCCCTAATGACCTCCCATCACCCTCCAGTACCTCCCAGTGCTCCCAAATCCCTCCCAGTATACCCCAGTCCCCTCCCAGTATCCCCAAACCCCTTCCAGTGCCCCCCGATGACCTTCCACAACCCCCATGTACCTTCCAGTCCCCCCCACTTCCCTCCCAAACCCCTCCCATTCCCCCCAGTATCTCCCAGTGGCCCCTGATGACCTCTCACCAACCCCCAGTACTTCCCAGTGCCTCCTAATTTACCCCCAGTCCCTCTCAGTGTCCCCCAGTCCCCTTCCAACCTGCCCCCAGTCCACCCCAGTGCCTGCCAGTTCCCTCCCAGCACCCCTCGCTCCCTCCCAATCCTCTCCCAGTGCTCCCAGTGCCACTCACGAAGCGGATATGCTTGGGCATCTTGACTTGGGTGACGATCCCCCCCCTCACGTAGTCCCCGAAACCGCTGGTGTCCCCGATGCTGAAGGTGTACGGCCCTGGGGGGTGGGGCTGTCACCCAGAGACCCGGGCGGCCAGGAGACCCGCAAAGGGGACCCAGGCACCCGGGGTGCTCCCCAGAAGGGACCCAGGCGGCTGGGGTGCTTCCCGCAAGGGACCCAAGCGGCCAGGAGACCCCTAAAAAGGCACCCAGACATCCAGGAGACCCGCAAAGGGGACCCAGGAATTCAGGGCACCCCCTAAAAAAGGACCAAGGCATCCGGGATGCTCCCCAGAAGGGACCCAGGCAGCTAGGAGACCCCTAAAAAGGGACCTAGGTGGCTGGGAGACCTGCAAAGGGGACACAGGCATCCGGGGCACCCCTAAAAAGGGACCCAGGCATCCAGGGTGCTCCCCACAAGGGACCTAGGTGGCTGCAGACCCCTAAAAAGAGACCTAGGCGGCCAGGACACCTGCAAAGGGGACGCAGACATTTGGGGCATCCCCCAAAAATGACCCAGACGGCCGGGGTCCTCCCCACAAGGGACCCTGGTGTCCAGGGTGCTCCCTGCAAGGGACTCAGGCATCCAGGAGACCCCTAAAAAGGGACCCAGACACTCTGGAAACCCCTAAAAAGGGACCTAAGGAGCCAGGAGACCCTTAAAAAGGGACCCAGGTATCCAGCAAACCCCTAAAAAAGGACCCAGGTGTCCAGGAGACCCCCCCACCCTAAGAGCACCCAGCTGTCTGGGCTCACCGAGGACGCGGATTTCGACGGGACCGCAGCTGTTCAGCTCCTCCATACCCTCCACCTCGGTGAAGGTGACGAAATCGCCCGTCTCGAAGCCGTGACGAGCCTCATCCAGGCATGTCACCTCGCCTGGGCACCCCTGGGTGAGGAGAGGAGGGGAGAGACATGGTGCTGAGGGGACCCAGGCGTCCGGGAGACACCCTACCCCCACCCCAAGTGACCCAAGCGTCCAGTACCTTAGTCACCATGGAAACCATAGCACTGAGAGGTTGTTCCCCGTTGGTGTCCGTCACCACCATGTCATCCCCAAAATCACAAAAAAGCTGCCTAAAATGGGGGGGGGGGGGGGAAATGGTCTCAGCCAGGGGACCCAGGTGTCCCAGACCCCCAAAAGGGTCCCAGGCATCCAGGGCACCTCCCAAAAGGGACCCAGAGGTCCAGGAGACCCTATAGAAAAGGCCCACGTGCCCAGCAGACCCTACAGAAGGGGCCCAAGCATCCAGCAGACCCCCTAAATGGGACTCAGCTGCCCGGAAAATCCTATAGAAAATACTCAAGCATCCACAAGACCCTACAGAACGGACCCAGGCACCCGGGAGATGCCACAGAAGGGACCTACACACCCAGGAGATGCCACAGAAGGGACCCACGCACCCGGGAGACCCTATAGAAAGGACCCAAGCATCTGTGAGACCCCCTAAACAGAACCCAGCCACCTGGGAGACCCCCTAAATGGGACCCAGCTAGCTGGGAGACCCCCTAAACGGGACCCAGCCACTTGGGAGACCCTACGGAAAGGACCCAGGCATCCGGGAGACCCTACAGAAGGGACCCAGGTGCCCCAGAGACCCTATAGAAGGAACCCCAGACGCCCCAGAGACCCTATAGAAGGAACCCCAGGCATCCAGCTCACCCGAAAAGCCCGCGGGTGTCGGCCACCACCAGCTTGATCCCATGGCTGTGGCAAAAGTCCCCGACCCACAGTTGTTCCTCCAACGAGGAGTTGGTCAACACCACCACCTATAGAAAGACCATGTCTGTTCGTCCATCTGTCACCTAGGGCAGGGGACGGGTGGACGGAGAAGGGGATGGATGGACAGGAGGCCATGGGGGGGTTAATAACCCCCCTGGGGACGGTTTGAGAAGTACAGGCAGCCACGGAGAGACAAGGAGCCACAGAGAGGTACAGGTGGACGCACAACCAGGCAGACGGATGGACAGACGTCAAATGGCACAGGGAGATGCTCAGACCCAGAAAACAGGGGGTACGGGGGGTCCTGGGGAGGTACAGACACACAACAAGACGGACAAACAAGTAAAGGCACGTGGAGACTGTCAGACCCAGAAAATGGGGGGTATGGGTGGTCCTGAGCAGGTACAGGCAACCACAGAGACACAAGCAGCCACGAAACACAGGTGGACACACAATTAGGCGAACAGACGGACAAAGAACTGCATGCGGAGACTGTCAAGACCCAGAAAATGAGGAGTGTAGGGGATCCTGAGTAGGTATAGGCTACCAGAGAGACACAAAACGCCATGAAGAAGTACAGTCAGACACACAACCTGACACGCAGATAAACAGTTGCATACATAATGGCACACAGGGACCACCTGACCCAGGAACTGAGGGGTACAGGGGGTCCTAGGTGGGTACAGGTGGCCACGGAGACCCAAGCAGCCACAGAGGGGTACAGTCAGACCCACAGCCTGACGCATGGACAGTCAAATGCATAATGGCATGCGGAGACCATCTGACCCAGGAACTGGGGGGTACTGGGGGTCCTGAGTGGGTGTAAGCGGCCACAGAGACACGAGGAACCACTTAAGGAAGAAAATAGGGGATACAGCCCATCCTAGGTGGGTACAGGTGGTCCTGAGCAGGTACAAGCAATCCTGGGTGGGTACGGGCAGCCACAGAGACACACGCAGGCCCAAAGAAGTACAGTCAGACACACAACTAGGCCGGCGAATGGACAGACGCACGTGTAAGGGCACGTGGAGAGCGTGAGAGCCAGAAATTAGGGGGTACGGGGCATCCTGGGTGGGTACAGGTGGCCACAGAGACACGAGGAGATGCTAAGAAGTACAGTTGGATGCACAACCAGACGGTAGGACACAAACAGCCCCAAGGATGGTTGTGGGGAGGCCACCGCTGTCCCAGGGGACACAACTGTCCCCAGAGAGGGGTACAGGCGGCTTTTAGGAGTACAACCGGTCACAGAGATTACAGTCAGCCACGTGAAGAACAGTCAGACACCCAAATCAACGGCCCCAGAGTTCATTTTGGGGAAGAAAAGGGGGCACAGACAGGCTACAGGTAGATGTAAGAGACGCAGGCAGATGCAGGAGGTACAGGCAGCCATGGGCAGGGTACAGGCAGCCACGAGTGTACCTGGAAGGGTGCTAGAAGCTCCTGGCTGAGGGGTTGGCGGGTGCTGGTGACGGCCACATAGGCATTGAGCTCGGCTAATCTGGGCAGCGTTGCTTCCGCCCGGTTCTGCCCCACGTCTTCCTCCCGCAGGTAGAACTTGAGGGGGTGGTGGTGGGGGTGTGACAGAATAAAAAAGGGGTGGGGGGTTGCTGGGGGGGCCTGGCACCCAACAACACCCCCCCCCAGACACTCCCCAGCACCCATGGAAGGCTGCCCCACCCTCTCCAGGAATACATGGGGAGATATTTACTGCCCCCAGCAAATTAATTGCCCCTACGGGGGCACTTATCTCCCCTGACAAACCCAACCACCCCCCACAACAGCCCCTCATAAGGACTAATTACTCCTCCTGTTAATTAATTCCCTGCCAGGTTAATTAATTACCCCATGCAAGACATTTAACTCCCCTAATGAGACCTGATAACAACTTCAGGGATGAATTAATTACCCTGGGGGGGGGGAAATTCAGCTTCCCTAGGCAACAAAATCACCCCACACAACCACCCCCCATAAGAACTAATTACTTCTCAGGTTAATTGCTTACTCCCCAAGTTAATTAATTACCCCCTGAATAATATTTAACCCCCCTGATGAGGCTGGGTAACAACCCCAGGGGTGAATTAATTACCCTGGGGTAATTCAGCTTCCCTCAGCAACCCAATCACCCCCCCCACAACCCCTCCATAGTGATTAATTACCCCCCAAATTAACTTATCATCCCCAATATTAATTAACTATCCCGCATACGTGACATTTAACTTTCTTAAGTATTGCAGTCAACCCCAATAATAACCCCAAACACGGATTAAATACACCACGGGGGGGGTGGGCGTGGGGGGCATTTAGCTCCCCTGGGCAACCCAATCAACCCAGAGAACAAGACCCTGTAAAGACTAATTACCCCCCAGGTTAATTAATTAACGCAGGTAGGGGGGACATTTAACTCCTCTGATGAGCCCTGATAATGACTCAAGGACTGGATTAATTACCTCAGGGGGCAGGGCAGGGGGGGCATTTAGCTCACCTCAGGCATGGACACACCCACCTCCCCCCAAAACCAGCTTTAATTAATCTCAAGAAAAGATCAATTAACACCAGCAGGAATTAATTAAGCCTAAAGAATTAACTCACCTGGGAAGCGAGGTCAGGCCAGGCGGCTGGTTGGGGGTCGTGAAGGGTGACGGATTTGACCCCCCCTAGCACCAGGTTTTTGGCCACCTCCACCCCCAGCCCCCGCAGCCCCGACACCAGGACGTTGGACGTCTGCATCCGCTTCATCGCCTCATGACCCAGCACGTACCTGGGGGGGTCAGGGTGGTCATGGGGGGTTCCCCAAATCCTCATGGGGTCCCCCAAGGTCTCACAGGGTCACCCCAGGGCTGTGAAAATGGCTGAAAATAACTGGGAGGGACCCAGGCATCTAGGGAAGCCCCCCCCCCCCCCAATCCATAGCGATGCCCCCAACACCTCCACAGAGCACCCCAAATTCATATGGACCTCCCCAAGTACCTATGGAACCCCCCAAGTCCACAGGGACCCCCCCAAGAACCTATAGATCCTCCCCCAAGTCCTCAAAGGAGCCCCCAGCACCCCAGGAGAGACCCAGAGAGCCCCCCAAATCCATGAGGACCCCCCTAAGCACCTATGGAGCCCCCCCAAACCCATAGGAACACCCCGACATCCTCGGGGTGGGGGGGAATCAGGCACCCAGAGGACATCAACGTCCCACCCCCTGCCCCAAGGAGGGGGGGCACCCCAACATCTGGATACTCACAGCTGGCGGGAGTAAAGCCCCTCATCGATCTCGGCCTCGCCTCCGTTCTTCGCCATGCCCTGGGGGGTGGGTGGGTGACAATAGCGTCAGCGGGGTACGGGGACACGTGCCACCCCCAGGATGCATAGAGACACCCAGGTGACAACAAGGTGGCACCAGGTGACGGCCACATTCCCAGGGAAAGCTCAGAGCAGCACAAAGGTGACAACGAGACTAAAGAAGGTGACAAACCCCTCCAGGAGGGGTGACAGGGACACCCGGGGGTGATGGGGAGACCCAGATGGCAGCTGGGTGACACCAGGTGACAGCCAAGTGACACTGGGTGACAGTCCCATTGATGGGGGTGGCTCAGAGCACCACAGAGGTGACGGCGAGACCAGAAAAAGTGACAGGGACACCCAGGGGTAACAGGGACACTGAGGTGACAGCCAGGTGACGCTCCCATTGATGGGTGGCCCTGAACAGGGGTGACAACAAGGATTGAGAGGGGACACACATCACCCCCAGGACACATAGGGACACCCAAGTGACACCGGGTGACAGCAAGGTGACGCTCCCATTGATGGGGGTGGCTCTGAACAGAGCACGGGGGGTGACAACGAGGACTGAGACAAATGTCACTCCCAGGACACGTAGGAACACCCAGGTGACAAATGGGGGACACTGGGTAACAGCAAGTTGACACCAGGTGCCACCCACGTTAGCGGAAATGGCTCTGAACATCAGAGAGGTGACAACGAAAGCAAAGAAGGTGACAGGAATACCCAGCCGGGTGACAGGAGGTGACACTCACGTTGGCAGGGGTGACGCTGGGGGGGACGGCGGAGGCGGGGGCACGGCTGGAGCCCGTCGGCGGCTCGGACCCGGAGACGCGGCGCTTCTTCGACAGCGGGGAGCTGGACATCTGCGGGGTCAGAGGTCAGAGGTCAGCTGGGGACAAGGGGTGACAGCAGGTGACACATAAGAGTAACAACAGGAGAGATACAAGATGATACTGAGGTGACATTGGGGAGGATGGGATAGCAGGGGGTGACAAGAAGGTGGTGGGTGACACACGGGGTGGCACTGAGGGACACACGGTGACGTTCAGTGGCACCCGGTGACATCAGGAGGGGACATGAGGTGACACCGGGGGCAGTGGGTGATGCCGGGGGGGACACAGGTTGGCAGCGGGTGACACTGAGGGACCGTGGGTGACACACAGGGTGGCACCGGGGGATGGAGAGCGTAACACCCCGGGACGTTGGGTGGCACTGGGGGATGGAGAGGGTGACACTAAGGGACGCTGGGTGACATCACCCCTGCCAAGGGACCCAAAACAGCCCCCCCCCCCCCCATCTTAACAGGGGACTGGGATTTGCCAGGGGTTCCCATTAACAAGAGAGGTTCCTGTGAATGGGGGGGGCTGTCCCATTAACGAGGGTCCCATTGAGGGGTTCCCATTACTGGGGTCGGGTTCCTATTAGCGGGGGTCCCCAGAGGGGAAGTGGGATCCCATTAACCAAGAGTCCCTTGGGGGGGCATCCCATTACCGGGGGAGGGGGTTTCCATTAACCGGGGCCACGTTCCCACTACTGGGGGTCCCGGGTGGGGGAGGGGGGGTGTTCCTATTATCGGGGGTCCATTAACCGGGGCCGGGTTCCTACTACCCGGGGTCCCCGGGGGGCGGGTCCCCATTAACGGGGACCCCAAATGGGGATGTTCCCATTAACCGGAGTCAGGTTCCCGTTACCGGGGTTCCCCAAGGCGGGGGGGGGTCCCCTCCCGGCCTCCTCACAGGCCCAAACGTGGGGTTCCCACTAACCGGGGCGGGGTTCCCACTAACCGGAGGGGGGGGGCCTCAGCCCCTCCAAGCGCAGCCCCCCAACCCCTTCCCCGTGCCCCCCACCCCCCGGGCCCCCCCCCTTCCAGGCCCGGACCCCCCCTCCCGCACCAATGATGCTGTCCAGGCCCCGCCGCCGGGTCCCGCCCGCTCCGCTCGGCTCCTCCGCGACAAGATGGCGGCGGCGGCGGCTACCCCCCGCCGCCCCCTCCCTCCTCACTCTCTTCCCCGCCCCCCAACCCTTCCCATTGGTTACCGGCGCTCGCCGGCGCGCTTCTATTGGTTCTCACCTCCCGCCACCGCCCGCCTCCTCCCTCCCCCCTCGCTTCGGCCGAGGCGGTGATTGGGGAGAGGGGGGGCGCGCCCCGGATAACCACGCCCCCTTTCCTCCCGCCGGAGCCCGGATGTGGAAGCCCCGCCCCGCCCCGCGCCTACGGGAGGAGGGAGGGGGCGGGGCCTCGTGACACAGCACCGCGCGCGCGGACCCGACGGCGGCCGGGAGGGGACACGGGGGCCTATGGGAGGCCTATAGGGACTTATGGGGGCCTATAGGGGCCGATGAGATGGATATAGGGGCCTATAGGGGGCCGTGAGGCCCCATAGGAGCCTGAAGGACCTATGGGGGCCTGTAAGGGGCCTATGGGGGGGATACAGGGGGCCGTGAGGCGGCTGTGCAGAGCCTATGGGGGCCTATTAGGCAACAGAGGGGCCCATAGGGACATATAGGGGCTTGGGAGGGACCTGGGGAGCCATAGGGGGCTATGGTGGGGCCCTATAGGTGCCGGTGGGGGGAGCTATAAGGGGATACGGGGGGCCTGCGGGAGCTTATGGGGGATATAGGGAGCTATGGGGCCCTATGGTGGACTATAGTGGTATATAGGGGTCTATGGGAAGCCAGGGGTAGGGGTCGGGGCTTATGGGGGACCTGCGGGGGGCCATAGGGGCTTATAGGGGATGTATGGAGCCCGGGGGGGGGGGGGTATAGCAGCCTATGGGGGGGGGGATAGGGAGCATCGGAGGGCTATAGGGGCCTATTGGGGAGTCCTCGGGGCTCTGGGGACCCTATAGGGGCTTGGGGGGGGGGCTACAGGAGCCTATGGGGAAGCTATAGGGGCTCAACAGAGGCTGGGGGGACACGGGGGCTGCAGGCACCCTATGGGGGCTGGCAGCAGGGGCACAGGGGTCCTATAGGGGCTCTGCGAGGGGGTCATAAAGAGCCATGGGGGGCTACAGGGGCCTATGGGGGGTCGTGGAGGCTACAGGGGGTCGGGGGAGGGCCTTAGGGGCCTTGGAGGCTATAGGGGGCTATAGGGAGCAATGGGGGGGGGGCTTTAGGACCACAGCGTTGTGTGGGGGCACATGGTGTCGCTGTCTGATGACGTCACGGCGCCGCGGGGGCTGCTGGGAGACGTGGTCTGGGTGTGCTGGGAAAGGGCCCTGGGTGTCCCAGTTCCACTCCCCCCCCCCCCCCCCCCCATAAAGGGGGGACCCAGGAGTCCAGGCACCCCCCACCCCCGAAAGAAACCAGGACCTGGGCATACAGGCACCCCCCTCAAAAAAAAGGGGAACACGGGCATCCAGCCCCCCCCCGGCCCAAAAAAGGGGACCCAGGCGTCCAGGCACCCCCCCCTCCAAAGAAAAAAGAGAACCCAGGCGTCTGACTGAGCCCCCATCACTTTATTAACAGACCCACAGTGGGGATCCCTCCCCAAAAAAGGGGACCCAGGTGACCAGGTACCCCCCAGCCCCCCCCCCCCCACCAAAGAAGGACTCAGGGGTCCTGGCTGGCCCCCCCCCCCCCCCCCAAAAAGGGGTCCCAGAAGTCCAGGAAGGGGCACCCAGGTGATCACGGGGGCACCCATGGGACCCTGGGGGGGGGGCACTTAGGGGGGATCCAGGTGTCGAGGGGGGGTGTTTCACTCCGGGGGTGGCAGCGCGAGGCGGGCAGGGTCATAGTAGTTGGGGTCCAGCAGCGGCAGCCCCCGACTCTCCCGTTCCCGGATTTGGAGCTCGGCCTCACGCCGGGCCCATTGCTGCAGCCTGGGGGAGGGGTATGGGTGGGGGGTCAGGGACCCGGGCTCTATAGACCCTGAGATCCCCCCGTGGCCTCCCACAGGTACCCCACAGACCCCTGTAGATCGCTCTAAAACCTTACGAATCTCCATAGACATCCTATAGT
>NC_064917.1:81576-124697 GCF_929443795.1 Astur gentilis | reverse complement strand
GGGGGGGGTCCCCACGGAGGTGGAGGTGGGGGGGGTCCCTACGCCCAGGATGGGTCCCGTGGAGTGTCCCCACCGTGGGGGGTGTCCCAACTCCCAGGGGTGCCCCTGGTGCACATTCTGGGGGGGGAGGAATCCCCCAAATCCCCCAAATCCCAGGGGTATCCCCACTCGTGGCGGGGGGGGGCACTCATGGAGGTGTCCCCAGTCCACGTGTCCCCCCCACACTCACCCCAGGGAGCTTCATGGCCATCCACCCCTGGGGTTATGGGGAGCATTCCGCAGTGTGGACTCCGCCCCCCCCCCCCGCCCCAACACCCCAAAATTGGGGTACAGCCCCCCCCCCCGAAAAAAAAGCGAAATTAAGGCTGCATGCGGAGGGCCCCGTCCAACCTCACCACCTCCCCGTTGACCATGGGGTTTTCAGCCAAGGCCTGGACGAGGTGGGCGTATTCGAGGGGGTGTCCCAACCGCGAAGGAAAAGGCACTTGTTGCCCCAAAAAATTACGAACTCGTTCGGGCAAACCAGCCAATAACGGAGTGGAGAACAAACCTGAGGGGAAAACAACACCCCCCGCCCCAAGAAAAAATAAAATTAAAAGGGGTGAATTACAGCCCTGTCCCCCTCCCATTTCCCATTCGAACTGTCGTCCCCCCTCGAAAAAAAAAAATTAAAATAAAGGGGGTGAATTATGTGTGTGTGTCCCCCATATCCTTACCTGGAGCAATGGTGACCACCCGGATCCCCAGCGGCGCCAGGTCACGGGCGATGGGGAGGGTCATACCCACGATGCCGCCCTTGGAAGCCGAATAAGCTGCTTGACCCACCTATAAAGGACGCACATGAGCTTTTTTGGGGGGTCTTCCCCCCCCCCCCCCCCAACCCCAATCATCGTTTGCCGGTGCTCACCTGTCCCTCGAAGGCAGCCACGCTGGCGGTGTTGACCACCAGACCTCGGTGGCCGTCGGGGTCGGGCTTGTTCTGGCTCATCAGGCGGGCGCTGAGGCGGATGACGTTGAAGGTCCCCACTAAGTTCACCTGAGGGGGGGATGGGGGGGCGGCGGGGAGGGAGGTTGGGGTCTGGGGACACCCCCAAACCTGACTGACACCCCCACGGCCCCCCCCGCCCCGTGCTGTGCCTGGGATCACCCGTGATCCCCAAGGTCACCCTGTTGAGTGGGGACACCCCACAACCATGACCACCCTATTGACTAGGGACACCCCACAACCGGACCAGGGACACCCCATAACCACGACCAACCTATTGACTGGGGACACCCCACGACCACCCTGTTGTCTACGTATGTTGTCACCCCCCCCCCGCCCCATTGAATCCAGGGCCACTCCACACCCCCACCCCATTAACCTGGGACACCCCAGGACTACCCCATGGACCTGGGATACCCCAAAACCACCCCATTGACCAGGGACACCCCACAACCACCCCCACCCACTACCCTTGAACCCAGGGCCACTCCACACCCCCACCCCGTTAACCTGGGACACCCCAGGACCACCCCATTGACCGTGAAAGCCCCCCAGCACCGTACTCACGTTGATGACCCTCTGGAAGTCCTCCAACTCGTGGACCTTGTCCTTCTTGCTGTTGTAGGTCTTGACGGCGATACCCACGCCGGCGCAGTTCACCGTCAGGTCCAAGCGCCCGAATTCCTTTTGGGTCAAAGCCAAAGCGTCCCCCACTTCTTCGGCCGACGTCACCTACGACGTCAAGGTAGACCCCGCGCCCAAAGCCAACGTTAGCGGTGGGGGGCAAAACGGAAGAGAAACCGCGTCCCGTTCCCCCCGCCCCCCACACCTTTGGGTGCTCACGTCGGCGGGGGCGAAGGCGCAACGTTCTCCCAATTCTTTGGCCAGTTGGACCCCCGATGAAGAAGGAAGGTCGAGGAGAACCACCCGAGCTCCTTGTTCCACCAGACGTTCCACCGTAGCTCGTCCCAGTCCCGAAGCACCGCCGGTCACCAACGCCACCAGTCCCTGGAAGTTTATTTTTTTTTGGTGTGTGGGGGGGAAATAAGGACAAAAGGAAAAAATTAGTGTGTGTGGGGTGTTAAAGAAGAAGGGAAGCCTTTCGCGGTGGTCTACAGAGGGTGTGGGGGGGGTCTGCTTTACCTTCACGCTGCGGATGGCCGCCATCGTTCCTCCCGCTGCCCGGCCAATGGGGGGGGGGGGGGGGGGGGGGGGCGGAGCTCGGGAGGGATCGTGGGAGGGAAAGAAGGGGGGGGGGGGACACACGACACACGGGTGGGGAGACCTATGGGGGAGAGGATGGGGGGACCTCCCCCCCCAAGGGGAGGGGGGAGAGAATGGGCCCCCCCCCCCCCGGGGGGGGGGGGGGAAGATTAAGACCCCCCGGGGGGGACAAGATTGAGACCACCCACCGAACCCAAAAAAAGGGGACAGGATGGGGACACCCCCTCCCCTCCAGGGGACAGGATCAGGACCCTGGGGGGGGGCCCCCACTGTCCCCCCCCCTCCTTGTCCCATCCTCCCACTTAACGTGGCGACCGGCCAGGGTATAACATTACCTCTGACCTTCCCGGGGGGCAACCGCAGCACCCGTTTCCCACCCCACTCCTGCCAAAATGGAGGAGAAATCACCCAAAATCCCAGGTAGAACAAGGTGGGGAGGGGGTGGGGGTGAACTGGTGTTGGGGGGGGAACACACAAACGTGCCCTAAGGGGGGCAAATACACCCCCCCCCTCCCCCAATGCACCCGTTCTGCCCCAGATTGGGGTGCAGGAGGGGTCTGGGGGTGCAAGAGTCAATTTGGGGGGGCTAAACACTGATGTAGCCCCCCCCACCAAACAGCCTCGGTACCCCAATTTACCAACTGCCCCACCATGGTGGTCCTGGTGGGGTTGCCAGCCCGCGGCAAGACTTATATCTCCCGTAAGCTCACTCGTTATCTCAATTGGATTGGCACCCCGACACGGGGTGAGTATTTTTGGGGTGTAGAGGGTGGTTTGGGGGGGGGGGGAAGGGTTTGGGGTATCCCCTAACTCCCCCCCCGCCCCACAGTATTTAACGTGGGGCAGTACCGGCGCAAAGCCGTGCAGAGCTACAAGAACTATGAGTTTTTCCGTCACGATAACGAGGAGGCTATGCAAATCCGCAGGTTAGAGGAAGTGGGGGGGGGTCTGGGGGTTGTGGGCATTTTTGGGGTACACTTTGCGGGGAGGCAGAGCTGATGGCACCCCCTCAAAATTTCCCTCCCCAGGCAATGCGCATTGGCTGCCCTTAAGGACGTCCGCAACTATCTGAGCGCCGAGGAGGGGCAAGTGGCGGTAGGAGATACCTCCCCCCCTTGCACAAACTACCCCCCCACTTTTTTTGGAAGGGGTCCAAACTGGCCCCCCAAACCCTCAGGTGTTCGATGCCACCAACACGACACGGGAACGCCGGGCCCTGATCCTGCAATTTGCCAAGGAAAATTGCTACAAGGTACTGGCAGCATAATTTTTTGGAGGGGATGGGGGGTGTGTGTGTGTGTGAGCACACAGTATTTTGGGGCACTTATAGAATTGGGGGGGGGTGGGGGGGGCTACAGCACTTTGTCGGAGGGATGGCAACGCTGCTTTGGGGGGTGTTCACAGCATGGGGGGGGGGCAGCGGCACTGCTTTGGGGGGGCTTTACAGCACATTGGAGGGACGACAGCGCTGTTCCAGGGGTGTTCACAGCATGGGGGGGGGACAGTGGCAGTGTGTTGGGGGGTGTTCACAGTATGGGGGTGGTGGTGGCACTGTTTTGGAGGGGGTAGTCTCAGCATGGAGCAGGGGGAGCAGCACTGCTTTGGGGTGGAACAACATTGTGCTTGGGGGGGGACAGCAGCACGGCTTTAGGGGTGCTCACGACATGGGGGGGGGGCCATCGGTGACCTCATTTTGCCCACCACCACCCAGGTTCTGTTCATCGAATCCATTTGCGATGACCCCGCCATCATCGAGGAGAACATCAAGGTGAGAACCTGAGAGGGGAGGGACACACATACACACACGACAAGGACCCTCAGGGGGAGCCCTGTGTCACCCCCCACCCCCCAAAATCATGTCCCCCCAGCAAGTGAAGCTGAGCAGCCCCGACTACAAAGGCCGTGCCCAGGAAGAAGCGGTGGCCGACTTCCTCAAGCGCATCGAATGCTACAAAGCCACCTACGAGCCCCTGGATGAGCAGCTGGACAGGTGACACCAAACCCCACACGTGTGTGTGTGTACGTGTCCCCTCAGCTTGGGGACCCCCCTGACTGACATGGGGTGTTACCCCCCCACCTTATCCCAAGTGGGCTGTCCTACATCAAGATTTTCGACGTGGGGTTGCGGTACCTGGCAAACCGGGTGCAGGGTCACGTCCAGAGCCGCATCGTTTATTACTTGATGAACATCCACGTCACCCCCCGCGCCATCTACCTCAGCCGTCATGGCGAGAGCCAGCTCAACCTGTGGGGACGCATCGGGGGGGACTCGGGGCTCTCCCCTCGGGGGCAGCAGGTGGGGTCGGGGAGGGGGACACACACACACACACACACACACGGTGATAATGGGCCCGTGGGGTGGGCACCAGTGTGGAGGGGCTGGAGTAAGGGAGCAGGGCTGTGGGGATAGGGAATGGAGGGGCGGGGCTAAGGGCAGGGGGAGGGGCTAAGGGAGGCTGTGGGTAGGTCTGTGGACAAAGGGGCGGGGCTAACAGAGGAGGCCACACCCCCAGCTGCCACCATTGCCTAGAGTCAAGCCACTTGCACAGAGGCAAGGCTAAGGGAGCAGGCCACACCCACGGGGGGTGTGGAGCCACAAAAGGGTGTGACCAAGGGATAAAGCCACACCCCCGTAGTGTGCGTGGGAACACAAAGGGGTGGAGCCAGGGGCACAAACCACACCCCCAGTGCTTTATGCAAAGAGCTAGGAGCAAGCCACACCCACAAGGGGTGGAGCTACCAGAAGGGAACACCCACTGGGAGGGGTGGGACTGAGAGCAGACCACACCCCCAAGGGGGTGGAGCTAAACCAGCAAGGGGCTATCCCATCCCTTACCATTGCACAAGGGGCATGGCAGGGGTGGAACCCCACCCTATGGGTGTGGCTGGGGTGGGAAAACCCCACCCTATGGGCGTGTCCACCCTCCCCCCCAGTACGCCCAGGCCCTGGCCGAATTCATCCGCAGCCAACGGATCCGGGAGCTGAAAGTTTGGACCAGCCACATGAAACGCACCATCGAGACGGCCGAGGCCCTGGGGGTCCCCTATGAACAGTGGAAAGCCCTCAACGAGATCGATGCTGTGAGTCACCACCTCTTGTTTTGGGGTTTTGGGGGGGAGGGGGGGACACCCCCAAATCCACCCCACCCCCCCCCATACATCCCTATCCCGCAGGGCGTCTGCGAGGAGATGACCTACGAGGAAATCCAGGAGCGCTACCCCTATGAATTCGCCCTACGGGACCAGGACAAGTATCGTTACCGTTATCCCAAAGGCGAGGTAAACCCCCTCCCCCCAAATTAATGCAGCGTTTTGGGGGGGACAACACACACTCACGACACCCCCCCCCCCCCCAAAGTCCTACGAGGACCTGGTGCAGCGATTGGAACCCGTCATCATGGAGCTGGAACGGCAGGAGAATGTGTTGGTCATCTGCCACCAAGCCGTCATGCGTTGCCTGTTGGCTTATTTCCTGGATAAAAGCGCGGGTGAGGGTTTTGGGGACAGTTAGGGATCTTTTGGGGACACCCCCAGACCCATTATCCTACCCCCAACACCCTCCCCCTCTTTCCTTCCACCCCCCCACTGCCCAGATGAGCTGCCCTACCTCAAGTGTCCCCTACACACGGTGCTCAAGCTGACCCCTGTGGCTTACGGTGAGTGCAGCGATGTCCCCCCCCGCAAAAGGGGGCTGCGTCCCCCAAAATGGGAGTGTGTGTGTCCCCCAAAAAGGGGGGACAACTCCTCACCCCTGCCAAGCTGTAGCCGGGTCCTTTCTCTCTCTGCGGGGAAGCAGGATGCGAGGTGGAATCCATCTTCCTCAACATCGAAGCAGTGAACACCCACCGGGAGCGGCCTCAGGTAAAAAGGGGCTTTCCCCCCATGTTCCCCCCCCAAAAAAAACCCCACTGGGGCACCCCAAAAAAACAGGGATGGCAGGGGGAGGCATTAGATTTTGGGGAGCCCTCCCACCCCCTGCATGTCTTCACTCTGCAGAACGTCGACATCAGCCGTCCCCCAGCCGATGCCCTGGTCACCGTCCCCTACCATTATTGAGGGGTCCTCAGCAAGTGGGGGCCCAGGGCCCCCCCCAAATTAAACCTTGCCTTAACGAAGCACTGAGCCTGGAAGTTGCAGGGCTGCATCCCAAAAGGGCACCTTTATTTGGGGGGGGGGGGGGGGGAGGGGGAATGCCAGGGTTTGGGGGGGTCAGGGTGTGGCCTTGGCCTCGTTGTACTGGCTCATCCAAAACGTGGGGTCCTTCCCTTGGATCTGGGGCGGGGGGGCGGAGAGGGGAGGAAAAAAAGAGGAAGGGATGTTAAATCAAGCCCCAGGCCTCCCCCCAAAACCCGGGGCCACCCCCCAACGTGGCCTCACCTTTGCCACGAAGCGCAGCACATCCATTTTGGAGGTCTCCTTGGCCGCCCGCGGCCCCCACTGGTAACTGAATTCGGGGGGGTCTGTCAGGGGGATGGGGGTGATCTCTAAATACCTGCAAGGGGGGGGGGGGCATGGTGAAACCCCCCAGCGCCTTTTGGGGGACCCCAAGGGGGTTGTCCAGCCCTCCCCATCCCCACGACAAACCTCTCAAGTCGCTGGGGGGAGGCGGGGGGGGGGGCCCCACAGGTGGTTGTGGTTTTTTTTGATCTGCGGTGCGGTATAAACAGCCCGGCCGAGACTGGCGCCGGTGCTGCTCTGTGCGCACCGGGGTTTTTGCGGGGGGGGGGGACACACACACAGGACATGGGGGAACCCAGGGTCTGAAAAAAGGCAGGGGGGACACACCCCCACCCCCACAGTCCGGAAAAATGGACCCCCAGACTCACTTCTGCCGCACAAACTCCTCCGTCACCAACTTCTTGACGTCGCCGAAGACCTCGTGTCGTTCCCTGAGGGCGGTGGGGTTAACGAGGGGCAGCAGCAACGAGACCCGTCCCCCATTATCTGTGTATGTCTCCCCCAATATCCTACCCTGGTTGTACCCGGAGCCGGCGGAGGAATTCCCAGACAGCACCTGGAAAAGAGGGTGTCAGTGGTGGTGGGGTAGCACTAAGGGGGAGTGGAGTACGGAAAGGAGAGGGGGGCTCACCGTCTTTGGCCGTGTTGCCCTTCATGAATATGAAGCTGAGGATGACGAGGAGGAGCCCTAGCTTTGCTGTCTGGTTGTCCCTGCAGCAGAGATGTGTGTCACCCACATGAGCGGGGGACACACACTGATGGGGTCTGCTCCCCCCCCCAAATCACCCAGCAGTAGCCCCTCACCGGTGCAGGTTCTCCCCCTCAGCGCGAGGCAGGTTGCTAGTGAGAATGTAGATATGGTGTTTGGTGTCAATCTCCACCAGCTGCAACCCAAATACCTGCAAATAGCAAAGGGTTAATCTAGCAGGGGTTTTCTCCCCCTCTGCCCAAAAAAATACCCCCACCTGCTGCAGGGTCTTGCCCGCCCGGTTGACAATCTCTGAGTAGACATCTTTGTATTCCCGGATGACTTTCTTCAGCATATCTACAGGAAAAGGGGAGGGAATCCCTGAGAGATCCTGGATGCCTGAGCTCCCCAAGGGCACTAAGGTTTTTGGTGTCCCCTAAACTCACCCGCTCTCTTGATGGGGATTTTTTTCTGGTCTTTCACAAGCAAGAACTGAACCAGCTCGCTCACCTATGAGGCAAAGACAGGGGAAAGGCTGAGAACTAGGTGATAACAGAGCAAATAAGATACATCACTCCAGGAGAGGGGATTGCCTCAACCGACCTTCTGATTCACTTGATCCTGGGAACGCCTCTCCAGGTTCCTCTGCACCTGGCTGTGCGTTGGCATCTGGCTCTGGCTAAAATCCTCATCCCCATCACCCCCCTGAAGGGAAAGACCAAGGAGATACTGCTGCTCCGGAGGGGGAACCCCACATTCAGGTGGGAAAGGGAAGAAAGAAGGCAGAGATAGCGAGGAGGCAGCCTTTTACCTGAGACAAACCCGACCCTTTACTGCGCTTCCTCTGAGACATTTCTCGCAGCAGCTCTGAGGAGAAAAAAAGCGCCAGGAGGGCTGAAACTGCGAAGAGACGTTCCCCACATCTCCTCCCCAATTCTCCCGCTTCAACCAGGCCACAAAACCCTCCCGCAACCCCCCCCCAAGGCCCGTTAAAACGACCCGGACCCACCGCCGTTACCCTCTTCCCTCTCACCGCGCCGGCTCTCCCTTTGCGCATGCGCCCGCAGCGGGCCCGCCCACACCAACCCGCCCCGCCTACACCAACCCGCCCCGCCTCCTATTGGTCCGAGCACCTCCTTTCTCCCCACCCACCCCCTTTCTGTCGCACCGCGATTGGGCGAGCGGCCGCCGCGCTTAGTTCCGCCCCTCCCCTCCGTTCGCACGTGCGGGCCGGCGGCCGCGAGGCGCGCCTCGCGACCCCCTCCCTTCCTCCCTTCAGGTGGCAAAAAAGGCGGGAAAAGCCCTGCGCGCGCGCCGCCCCCCCCCCCGTCCCCCCCGTCCCCGTCCCCTCAGGGAGACAAAATGGCGCCCAACGGCAGCACAGCCTCGCATCCACCGCTAAAAACGACATAAAACCACCCCCAAACAACCCAAAATGCCCGATTTTACCCTCCCCCTCGCCTAAATAAAAGTATTTAAAGCACCTCTGTTGCCCCCATGCCTCCCGAGCCCTCCGCTGAGGGGGAGGAAGAGGCGACAAAATGGCGGCCGAGGCTGAGGGAAGCTCGTTGCTCACGGCAATCCCCGTGCGGTGTGTGTGAGGTACCCCGCACCCCAAAAACCCAGGCAAGCCTTCATCACTTGCCTGTGCAGCTGAGAACACCGTGAAGGGGTAAGGTGGAGAACTTGAGAGGGTGACCCTGTTACTTTTAAGGGTGTACAAGGGGTTTTGGGGAGCAGTGGGGTGTGGCAGTGGGGATGCAGGATGGCTTTTGGGGTGCTCTGTATGGTTGGGGTGGCTCATTTAGTGTCAAGGGGCTGGGTAGAGGCTGCCCCATAGGGATTGGGTAAAGCTAAGAAGTAGAAATAGAGTACCCTAAATAATAGAGGTGGACACCCCCCCTGACAGTCCCCCCCCCCTCAGTTGAGCCCCCCCTTGATCCCAATTTTGGGGTTTATTAGCTGGGTACTGCCTTTACTGAGTCAGATAGAAAAATGGGGCTCCCCTCAAAATCAGGGGGGTTCCACATGCCTATTCTGTGACCCCCTCCCCCCCAGGCTGATGAAATGGGATGAGCCCCTCAAAACCTCCATAGGGATTTGGGGGCCCCTCTCCTCCCTCCCCCCTCCAAGCCTCTACAATCCAATGTCCAGGTTGAGAGACCCCCAGACCCCCCCCCCCCCCCAAAAAAAAAACCCTGTACCTCTCAGATACACCCCCATACTGCCCGTGCTTTTATTTAAAAAAGGGTGCTTTTTTAACCATTTCTTGCTTTAAAAAATTAATAAATCTTCGCTGCAAACATCTCGCCGTCAGAACTGCATGGCCGCCTCCAGTGTCTCTGAAAGCTTTGTGGCGATTTTCTCTGCGGGATGGGGGGACAGGCTCAGTTTGGGGGGGATCAGAAGGATTTTGGAGGGGGTCAGGGAGGTTTTGGGGAGTTCACAGGGGTTTCAGGGGCTTGGGAAAAGGAGGTGTCTTTACTTACCTGCTCTTTTTTGTAGCTTTTTCCTCCGTTTGCTGGCAGCCCGCAGCCCCTGGCCCTGTAACAGGGGGTGGAGGGCGGCCACCTCCTCCAAACTGGGGGCACGGGGTGCAGACCCTTCCCCGGTGCCTGCCGTCTTCACCCGGGGCTTCAGCTCCACTGTCACCGTGCCGAGCTGGGGTGGAAGGCATCAAAGATAAACCCATCAGCCCCACCCCCTCCAAAAAAACCCAATCCCTCAGCAAACCCCCAATTCCTTCTGCACCTCCAGGTCGCCATCTTCATCCTCCATGGCTACTTCTTCCTCCCCGATGGATTTCTCCTCCTCTTCCTCCATCTCCGGGACACACGGAGACAGCCCAATGCCCATCACCGTCACTGGTACAGCTACGGGGCAGGGGGGGGAGCTGTCAGGTGAGCTTTGGGGGTGTGTGTGTGTCACCCCAGTGTGCAAAGCAGGGGGGGGATCCCCTACTTCTCACCTGCCAGCGCCTCGGCGTCGCCCCTTTCCAGTGCCTCCAGGTCAAGCGCCGGTCCCAGAGTTGTCAGGATTTGGGCCTCCAGCTGCACCCCCCGCGTTTCAGGGGGGTGGGTGTAGTAGGAGATCTTCCCGCTGCAGCAGAAAAAGGGGGGGTCAGGGAGTGATGGGGAGACCCCTTCCAGCCCCCTCCCCAAGTTGGTCAGGGAGCAGGGACACCCCTCTAGCCACCTAAAAAGGGGTTCAGGGTGTGGGGAGACCCCCCCAGCTCCCCCCCAACTCACCCACCTGGTCCAGTCACGCAGCAGGGCCACGGCAGCGGCGTGGGGGTCTGGCAGCCCCCCGGGACGGAGCCGGCCCTGTCGCCGGGCCAGGTGGGACAGGAATTGCCGGGGGTCAGCGCAGGGGGGGACCCCGTAAAGCTCGCTCAGCTGTTTTGGGGTGGGGAAACGGGATAACACGCACACACGCAGGGTTTTGTCACCTCCTCCCACGCTGTTGGCACTCTGCAGCCCCTACTTCTCCCTTTGGCTCCCCACTTTGGGCCCAAAACGGGGTGGAAATGCCAAAAGAGGGGACTCGCCCCCAAAAAACCAACCCAACCCTCACAGTTGCCACAGCAAAAGGGGTCCCCACATACCCTTAGTCCCCCCAAGGGGGGGTCCCCAACACCCTTAGTCACTATGGCAACAGGCCTAAGCCCCCAAGGGGGGATCCCCAACACCTCTAGTTGCCATGGCGACAGGCCTAAGCCCCCCCCCCCCCCAGACACCCCAGTTGCCATGACGACAGACCTAAGCCCCCAAGCAGGGGTTCTCCACTCCCCCTGGGGGGTGTCCCCCACCCACCTGCTCGGGGGGGCAGCGGCGCAGGATGGCGGCGGCGGGGGTCAGGGGGTCCCGTAGGCGTTGGGGGGCCAGGGCTCCCCTCAGGGGGGCGGCCGAGGGGGGGGCCCCCGTCGCCATGACAACTCCGGGACAGTCCAACAGTTGGATGTGACGGTCCAGCTGCACCGCCTGCAGGCACCTGAAAGGGGGTGGGGTCAAGGGGGAGGGGCCTCATAAACCCCTCCCACGTTGAGAGGTGTGGCCAGTGCAGGCTCCTCCCCCGGGGGCGGGGCTTACCTGGTGACACCCGGTGCAGCCCCCACCCCGCAGGCCCGGCTCCGCTTCAGGCTGTTGATGAGGCTGCTCTTGCCCACGTTGGGGTACCCTGGGAGGCGGGAGGGGGTCGCAATTAGCACTGTATCCCCAAAACCTGCCCCCGCCCCATCTTGCAGACCCCCCAGCTCACCCACGACACCCACGGTGATGGTTGTTTTCACCTCCCCGGAGCGGCTGTAGTTGGCCAGGACGCGGAGTAAACAGTCAGCACCCACGCAGGCCCCCCCGGCCAGGACCTCCTCCGGGGCTGTCGCTGCCGGCAGCCGGCTCTGCTTCTGTAGGGTCAGGGTGGGGGGTACATCAGGGTGAGGGGGTGTCCCTGCTGTGACCCCCACCATGAATCAATCCCCCGTCTTTTTCCTTCCAGGGACCCCACCAGGTTGCGGCTCTGCTGCTGCGTGCACGCCTTGAAAGCCACGGTGGGGAACTCGGCTCGCAGGTACTTCAGCCATGCCGCCACCACGTCCCGCGGCACCAGATCTGGGGGTGGGAGGGTGGCAAAAAGAGACAAAAAAAAGGTGTCTCCCCATCGTGTGCAGGAAATAGGGACCCCCACGGCCCCCAATAAATCTCCCCCTTTCTCAAACACGTACCGATCTTGTTGAGGACGAGCACCAGGCGCTGGCGGTGCCCAGCCTGCCGGACGGCGGCCTCCAGCTGTGGGCTGCGGCAGCCCTGGGGGTCACGGGCATCCAGCACCTCCAGGACCACATCGGATGCTGCCAACACCTACCAAAAAAAGGGGGTTCAGGGTGGAGGGAGACCCTCGCCCCCCCCCAAAAAGCCACCCACCCTGCCTCCAAGGACTCACCTTGCGCAACTCCCTCCCGTACTGCCGCAGCGATGCCTCTTCTTGCGTGTCAGGCTGGGTTGTCGCCGCCTCCTACGCGACACTCTGCGTTATGGGGAAGGGCACCCCGCTACCTGAAGGACACCCCCCCACCCTCCCCCCAAAAAATAGGGGTACCCCAACATCCCACCTTGCGCTCGAACTCCCGCTGCCGTCGCAGGGCGTCATGCTGCAACCCGGCCAGGCTCCGCCGCCGTCCCACCTCCGTCTGCCGGGCCTCCTCCCGACGACGCCGGGCCTCTGCCGCCTGCAGGGATGTGGTGGTGGGGGTTCAAAACTCGGGAGGGGGGCACCCCCAAACTTCCCCCACCCTTCCCCCATTGATCTATTTCTTTCTTTTTTTTACCCTTTTCTGCCTGTTTTCGTTCTGCTGCTGGACGTGGGCGGCAAAGCGGCCCAGCTGTGGCACCCCCGGGTCCTTCTTAACTGCTGCCTTCGCGCGTTTTCCCTGGGGGGACACACGGTATGGGGGGGCTGGCACCCCCAAACCAGACCGGTGCCCCTCCCCCGGGCTTTGGGGGGTGGGGGGCGGTAGCCGTCGGTGCGTCGACCCTCACCTGGACCCTCTTCTTTCGGGCAGCTTCGACTTGTCGCCCTGTGGAGAGGGGCAGAGTGAAGGGGGGGTGTCCCCCCAAACCCCCCCGACTCCTCCCCCCAACCCCCCCAGGACTGACGGGAGCGGGTCATGGCTGTGTCGTGTCGGCTCCCCGCCCCCCCGGGCTAAGGGATCACGCGTCTGGCGCTGTGTTTTGGCGTCACTTCCGGCGCGACGGGGAAAACTTCCGTCCCTTATTAGTGAAGCACTACCGCATTTTCCGGCGAGCGTGCTCCACCGCCACACCCAAGATGGCCGCCGCGCCGTGGTGAGACTCCTGCAGCACCCAAGATGGCTGACACGCCGTACCGAAGGTGGTGTGTTGGCCACACTCGATAGCCGACCCCCCGCCACACTCAAGATGGCCGCCGCTCCGTGCCACAGCCACACTCAAGATGGCGGACCCACCCCACACCCAACATGGCGACGACACCCTGCCACCGCCCCGCCGAAGATGGCGGCTGCCATAACACCTCCCCCCCCCACCCCCCTTCCTCCCCCCCAAAAAACGACCGGGACTGCCCTTACCAAGAGTGCACTTTTTTTATTCCTTTTTCTCTCAATTTGGGGGTGGGGGAGGGGGCCGAACCTCCTCTTATATATAATTTGGGGGGGGGGTTGTCCATCCCTGTGCCCCCCCCACGGGGAGGGGGGGATGTGTGTAGAGCCAGGGGTAAGACTACACCCCTCCCCCCCAACAGACCAAAAAATAACCCCAAACCGGCAAGAAAAAAAAAAAAAAAAACAAAACCAAACCCCACCCCCCAAAAAAAAAACACCCCCCCCCCCCCCCAAAAAAAAGCCAACGAAACCAAAAAATATATATATATATTTATAGAGATCCTTTGCCATCTCTGCCGTGCCTGCCCCCCTGGGGAGGGGAGGGGAAGGGTTGAGGGGGGGTGGTGTGTGTGTGTGTGTGTGTGTGTTTTTGGGGGTTCCCCCCCCCCCGCCGCCGTCATTGTCACGCGCCGCCCCCCCTCCCCCCCCCCCCCCCCCCCCCGCCACGGCTACGCCAGCCCGAAGCCCTCGGAGCACTCCTGGATGGCGAGCAGCAACATGTGCCGCAGCTTCTCGTAGCTCTCGTACGCTGGCAGGTCCAGCTGGTTAAAGCTATTTTTTGGGGGGAGAAACACACAAAAGCGTCACCATGGTGGTGGCCCTTATGTCACTGCCATCCCGTCCGTGTCCCCCCCCCACCCCCCGGCCCCAAAAAATGTCCCCCCAGCCCCATACCAGGTGTGAGCGGAGGGCAGTCGATCGGTAGACCGGTCGTCGCGGTGAATCTGGAATTTCTGAATGCCGTTCATTCCTTCCAGGGCAGCGAAACCCTGCAGCGGCACCTTGGAGGTTCCCGTCACAAACTGTAGGAATTTGGCTCGGTCCGCTTGGTCGAAAGATCTCAACGCTCGCCAGAACCACTGGATCTGAGGTAGGAAATGAGCATCAGCACCTACCAAAACCCCCAAAATTAGGATTTTTTTGGGGGGGGAGGGGGCGGTGTTTAAAACCTCACCTGGATGGAGTTGCCCTGGTATTTGTGGTACTCGGTGTTGGCCTTGAGGTCGTCGATGTCGATGGTGGGCAGCCCCGAGATGAGAAGCTCCAGCTCTTGCTCCGTAAAAATGGAGATGAGGCGTTTGGGGATGATCTCGTAGAAACCCTCCAAAAAGGCGGCTAGTTGCTTCCGGATGGCTCCTGAAGAGGGGGAGGCGTCAGGGGGGGGTTGTTGAGGACCCCCCAGCCCCCCAGTACCCCCAAACCCGGCGGCGCTCACCGGTCATGCGCATCTGGCAGACGAGGTGGACGTACTCCTTCTTGTTCTCCTCCGTCACCAGCACGTTGGCTCCGTTGGGCTTCAGGTCCCGCACCTCGCACACCCCAAACTCCTGCACCTGGGGGCGGGGAAGGGGGGGACAAGGCGGCGGGGGGGTGTCACATGTACCCCTGGGGGACAGGGGACACCCCTAGAGAAGGGGGTGGGTGGGGAATGAGGGGACACCCCCTCTCCTGCGACAGAAGGGACGCTCTCAAGGTGGGCAGGGTGAGGGAGAAACCCCCAGGACAGAGGGGCCACCCCCAAAGACACAAGGGACACTCCTGGGACTTGGGGACCCCCCCAGGACACAAGTGACACCCCGAAAACAGAAGGACCCTTCCCCAGGGAGATTTGGTAGGGGGGGGACACGTGACACGGACATCCCCATGCCTTGTTTTTTGGGGGTGCGTGTGCCCTTGGGGGGGTCCCCGGGGTTTGGGGGGGCTGGTGTGACATGTACCTCGGTGCTGAAGGTGAGGTCGTAGCCCAGGGTGGAGACGTCGTTCTCCAGCAGGTACACCAGGCCCTGGTAGAAGTGGTAGTCCTCGCTCTCCATGTCCGTGTACCTGCGACCAGGTAGGGGGATGGTCAGAGATGCCATGAGGGGGATGCTCAGCACCTCACTCTTGGGGTTTGGCACAACATGAGGGGGTTCAGCACCCCAAAAGGGGGTTTGGTACCCCAAAACAGGCTGAACCCCACCAGGAGGTTCAGCACCCCATGACGGTGGTTCAACATCCCCTAAGAGGGGTTCAGCAGCCCGCCAGGAGGCTGAACACCCCCTGAGGGGGGTTCAACATCCAATGATGGGGTTACAACACCTCACTGGGAGGTCCAACACCCCCATGGGGGTGTTCTACACCCTGTGAGGGTGGTTCACCACCCCATGAGGGGCATTCAACACCCCACCAGGAGGTTCAACACCCCAACAAGAGGTTCCAACGCCTCATGAGGGGCATTCAACACCCCAAGGGGGTCTTGCTGCAACCTCATGAGGATGGTTCAACACCCCAAGGATGGATTTAACCCCTCCCCAGGAGGTTCAACACCCTGTGAAGGTGTTCCAACACCCCATAAGATGATTCGAAACCCCAAGAAGGGTGCTCAACACCCCTTCGAGGGTGTTCGCTGCCCCACGCTACCCCCGGCCGCCTTCTTACCGGACAGACTTGCCCAGGATGTGCTTATAGAAGGAACGGGTGAAATAACACTCGAGGAGACGGTTGTCATAGACGGCCTTGGCCACGATGCGCCCCACGAACTTAAAATAGCTGAGGTGGTTGGGGTTGCAGTGGGAGGAGGGGTTGATGGTGTAGGTGACCCTGTCACCCGGCGAGGTACGGAACAGGGCGTACATGGGGTTGAACATCTCCCGCGAGATGATCATGTACCACTCCCGCAGGAGACCCCCTGCGTCCTGGCCCTCCTCGCCCTCGAACACGATGTACCTGGAGGGGGAGGGAAGAGACACGTAGGGGGAGTGTTTTGGGGGGGTTGGGGGGTGTTCGAGAGGCCTGGGGGATGTTTCGGGGGGGGCTAGGGGTTGTTTTGGGGGGCTGGGAGGGTGTTTAGTGGGCCTGGGGGGTGTTTTAGGGAGTGTGTTCCAGGGGTCTGGGGGTGTTCTAGGGCCTATGGGGTGTTTCAGGGGGGCTAGTGGGTGTTTTGGGGGGGTGTTTTGGGGGGCTGGGAGGGTGTTTAGTGGGCCTGGGGGGTGTATTAGGGGGGGTTAGGGGTGTTTTGGAGACCCAAGGACATCCTGTAACTCCAAACCCACCCCTGGGGCCCCCCCAGTCCCCTAGTAACAGTGCCAGGGGACCACAAAACCTGGTCCCCAAGGACCTCACGTAACCCCAAACCCATCCCTGGTCACATACGTGTCCCCCCCAAACCCTAACAGAGTCCTGGGGGGTCCCCACCCCTAAACCCAACCCTGATCCCCCCAAATCCCCCACTACACCCCATTAAGGAGGGGGGATGTGAATCTCCCTCATGCTCCACCCCATCACCCTAAAACCCAACCCTGGTCCCTTTCCTGTGTGTCCCCAACCCACTGGTGCCAGGTTGGGGGGGGTCTGAGGGGATTTGTGGGGGGTCTGAGGAGGATTTGGGGGGGTCTGAGGGGATTTGTGGGGGTCTCACAGGCGGTTCTTCATCTCTTCAGGGGATTTGCGGTGCAGCTCGCGGTAGGAATCCTCAAAGACGTGGTCGCGACGGACGTGGACGGCCATGTCCTCCTTCCGCAACCCCTCATCCAGCCGCTCTAGTTCCTGTCGGAAATACCTGGCGGGGGGGAAGGGGGTGTCAGGGATTGAGGGGACACCCCCCCCCCCAAAAAAATTAAACCCCTCCATCCACGTACTTGCGCTTGACGTCGAAGTCGAGGACGCGGATGTAGTCAACCAGGACGGCGAAGGGACCGTCGGCCAAGTGGGTGGTGGATTGACGCAGGATTTGGTTCAGCACCGTCCGGTGGGTCTCTGGGTGTGGGGGGGGTAAGGGTTTGGGGGAGTCCCCGAAATGTGGGGACCCCCCGTCTTGATCTAAAACTGCTGGGGAGGTACGATTCAGCTTCCTCTGCCATATCTGGGCACCCCAAACTTCACCCGCTCCCCCCTGCCCCAGGTCCCCCTGGCAAACTTCAAAACATTCACCCCAAATCCTGCCTGGGGGCCCCCAAAGTCCCTTGAGAAACCCCCTCCGTCCCCCCAAAACCCCCTCCCAAAGCTTCAGGCTCCCTTCAGAGCCCCCCAAAACCTCTTCCCAAGCCCCAGGTCTCCCCCAAATCCCCTCCCACTGCCTCAGGCTCCCTGCAGAGCCCCCCAAATCCCCTGCAGACCCCCCCAAATCCCCTGCAGACCCCCCCCAAAACCCCTTCCTGAGCCCCAGGCTCCCTGCAGAACCCCACAAAATCCGCCCCAAACCCCCCCTTCCCACTCCTCTCACCGGCGAAGCGTAGGAATTTCTGGGTGTCGGGGGGCAGGCTGGCCGAGATGTGCATGGAGGAAGGTTCTCGGGAAAAGAAGGGGTCGAGGGAAGAGGGGGTGGCGGGGGTGAGGGGGGCGGGTGACAAAGGGGGGGGCTCGTCCTTGATGTGGGCCAGCTGGCTCTCCCGTGTGTCCCGCACCGGCGGCTTGCTCTCCCGCTCCGTGGCGTGCACCAGGAAAAAAGCCTCCACCGCTGGCTGTAGCACTGTGGAGGAGTCGGGACAGATGGAACAACGATATATGGGGTGTTGTGGGGGGGGGGGGGGGGGACCCCGAAGATGTGGGGGGCACCCCGAGGCTGCAGGGATGTCACCCCGCTCAGGATGGGATGTTGGAGAAGGCTGAGCCCCTGTGATGGGTGGGGGGGACATCTTGGGGACCCCCTGGAGGTCTTGGGGAACCCCTAAAAATGAGAGGGGGTCTGCAGCACTAATTGGGGGGCATATATGGGGTTTCAGAGGGACTCCAAAAACACAGGGGGCACCCCGAGGCTGCAGGGATGTTGCCCCATTTGGGACGGGACACTGGGCTTAAGGGACACCTTGGGGGTCTTGGGGATCCCCTGGGGGTCTTGGGGACACCTTAGGGGTCTTGGGGAACCCCCCCAAAATCCCAGGGGTACCCACCGAGGACGGCGTGCTGGTCGTGGGACTCCTCCAGCTCCTTCAGGCACTCTCCCAGCATGTCCCAGAGCTCGTCCAGGCAAAGCTGCTCACTCAGCAGGGGCAGCTCGGGGGGGCGTTCGTCCCGCTCCCCTCCCTGCGAACCCTCTGAGCCTGCGGTGGTTGGGGAATGCGGTCAGGACCGCCCTCGCCTCCCAACCCCGACCAGTATAAACTGGTTTGAACTGGGAGGTGTTTTCTCACCCACGGAGGGGGCGTCCTGCGGGGCGGGCGAGGGCTGGTCCACGTCCATGGGCGACTCGTCGCGACGGGGAGCGCCGTCCGCCTGCCCGGCCTCCGACTGGGGGGGGGGGGACGGGGGACAGGGGACGGGTTTAGGGGGCCGGGACCCCCCCCGCCGAGGGACCCCAGCCCCCCCTCTTACCCCCCCTTCGCCCCCCCAGGAGCTGCGGGGGGGGCACCCCGGTGCTCCGGCAGCTTTTGGGGGGGCAGGGGGGGGGACTGGGAGCGGCGGGAGGAGGAGGAGGAGGAAGAGGAAAAGCAGCAGGTGCGGGATGGGATGAAGAGGAGGAAGGAGGGAGGAGCAGGGGGTGAAGGCAGTGAGGATGAGGAGGGGTGAGGAAGAGAGGAGGCAGCGCAGGAAGGGAATGGAAGGGGAAAGAGGATGGGGGATGAGGGTGAAGAAAAGGAAGGTGAGGAGGGAGGAAGACTGTCGTGGGAAGGGGAAGATGAGGAGAGAGGATGAGTTGGAGGAGAACAAGGACAAAGCTGAAGAGGAGGATGGTGGTGAAAAGGAGGATGAAAACAACAAGGAGGAGCAGGAGGCAGAGGGAGGAAGGCTGTAGGGGGAACAGGATGAGGAGGGAGAATGAAGAGGGGGGAGGAGGAAGAGAGAGGAGGACAAAGACAGAGGAAAGCCATGGGAGTAACGGGATGAGGAGAGAAGAGGAAGAGAAAAGATGGTGCAGGAGGAGAAGGAGGATGAAGATGAGTTGGAGGACAAGGATGAGGACAAAGACAATGCAGAGAAGGATGACAATGAAGAGGATGAGGATGAGGATGAAGAGGAGCAGGATACAGAGGGAGGAAGGCCATGGGGAGAATGAGATGAGGAGAGAGAAGGAAGAGAGGAAATGGCACCAGAGGAGGAGGGAGAACAAGATGGAAGAGGAAGAGGGCGAGGAGAAGGAGCAGGACAGAGAGGGAAGGCGGCCATGGAGGGGTGGAATGAGAGGAGGAGAGAGGAGGAGAGAGGAGGAGAGAGGAGGAGAGAGGAGGAGAGAGGAGGAGAGAGGAGGAGAGAGGAGGAGAGAGGAGGAGAGAGGAGGAGAGAGGAGGAGAGAGGAGGAGAGAGGAGGAGAGAGGAGGAGAGAGGAGGAGAGAGGAGGGTGGGGAGGAAGGGCGGCCGTGCTAACCGTGTCTGCCTGCTGCCGCCTCCGGGCCCTCTGGCCCTCACGTACCATTTGTATGATGGCGTCGGCCTCGGCCTCCAGCTGCCGGACGGCTGCCTGGATGCTGCCAGCCGCCCCGAGGCCCCCGGCACCTGATGGAGGGGATGGGGGGACACGGGGGAACACGGGGGGGACAAAGGGGGAGGACAGAGGGCGTTAGGGGGGACACACGGACATAATTTTTGGGGGGGGGGGTGTTGAACAGGACCCCCTCCCGGCCCTTACCCAGGCGGCCGGCCTGTTTGGCTTTCTTGTGCGCGCGGCGGGTGTCGTCGCGGAGCTGGATGATGACCTGCAGGACGCGGAGGAAGAAGCGCTGCGTCGAGGTCTTGGAGGTGAGGACCGACATGGAGGGGAGCTGCAGCTCCCGCCCGCCCAGCGCCCGCTTCTGTGAGGCCACGATCACCACGCTCTCCGCCGTGTCAAACCTGTGGTGGAAGGTGGGGGAAGGGCTCGGGGTTAACGTTATCGGTAGGGACAAGGGTTAACGGCAGGAACAAGAGGTGTTATTGGTAGGGGCACAGGTTAACAGCAGGAACGAGAAGTGTTATTGGTAAGGGCAAGTGTTAGCAGCGGCAGGAAGGAGATGTGTTAGTGGTAGGAACAAGGGTTGTTTCCAGTAGGGGCAAAGGTTAACAGCAGGAGCAGGAGTTATCAGCAGGGACAAGGGTTAACAGTGGGGGTGAGAGTTGTGTCAGTAGCAGTGAGAATTAATGGCGGGGTGAGAGTTATCAGTAGGGACAAGGATTAATGGCAGGAACAAAAGGTTAACAGTAGGGGCGAAAGTTGTTACCAGGAGGAACAAGAGGTAACGGTAGGGGCAAGAGTTGTTATCGGCAGGGGCAAGGGTTAACAGCAGGGGCAAGGGTTGTATCCGCAGGGACAAGGGTTAATGCCAGGTGCAAGAGTTATCAATAAGAGCAAAACTTAATAGCAAAAGCAAGAGTTATCAGTAGGAGCAAGAGGTAACAGCAGCAAACAAGAGTTAGCAGCAGGGACCAGAGTTAACAAAAAGTGCAAGGGCAGTCAGTAGGGACCAGAGTTAATGGCAGACAGGAGCTCACCGACTCTGCATCTTCCCCTTGAGCTTGGCGCTGGGGGGCTGCTCCTCGGGGAGCCCCTCGGGAGAAGGAGCCTCGCTCTGCGCCCGTCGTTGCTGTTCCAAGTTGTATTCCCGCAATTCCGCCAGCAAGGTCCCTACACCGGAAAAAAACCCAAAAGACCCGTGACATCATCAGGAGCCGGCGATGACTTCAGTGAGCACCCGTGTTGTCCCCCCCCCACCCCCCCCCCCCAGGTCCCTCACCGATCTGTCGACAGAGGGTGGCCCCCAACTGCCGGGCGCCGCTGAGCAAAAGGCGCAGGACGGTGTCGCGGGTGGCGGCGTCCCCCCGCGAAAGCTGCAGGAGGACGTTGGCTGCGTCCTCCAACCCTTCTTCCGAGCACGAGTGTGACGTCAGCACCTGGGGGACATTGCCGGAGGGTTAGGGACACTTGGGGGATGGCAACGGCCCCCCCCCCCCCCCCCCAAAAAATTTGGGGGATCCCTGACCCGGCTTACCTCAACAGAGAGTTGGAGCTGGCTCTCAGTCAAGCCCGTCGCCGCCATCCGGGGGTCGGCGCTGCCACCGCCGCCCCCCCCCTCGGGTCCCTTCGGCCCCGGGGACTTGGCGCTCTTGGCTTGGGGACAACGGGGGATGCGTGGGGACGGTGGCGGGGGACGGGGAAATGCCACCGCCCCCCTTTATTTGTCCTCAACCACCCGATGCCAGCTCTGTCCTCAGCCCTGGACCCAGCCCCGTCCTTCGTCCTTTTCTCCACCCACGTCCCTCTCCCTGTCCCCATGTTCCCATCCCTGTCCCCATCCCCATTCCTGTGTCCCCGTCCCCATGTCCGTATCCCCATCCCTGTCCCCATGCCCATACTTGTCCCCATCCCTGTGTCCCCATCCCTGTTGCCGTCCCCACTTCCCATCCCCGTGTTCCCATCCCCATCCCCGTATCCCCATATCCCCAAAACACTCACCACCAGCCACTCCGCCGCCGCCGCCGCCGCCTCCCGCCACCGTTGCATTCCCGACGTTCCCGCTTTGCGTCGCCGGACTCGCCGGACCACCACCGCTGCTGCCACCGCTGCCGGTGGCAGCGGGGGTGACATTTTGAGGTGTCCCCCCTTCACCCCCTTTCCCTCCTTCGGGTAAAGCGATGGATATGAGAGAAAGGAGCCGGAGCAGCTTTTCCGTCAGGAGCGCGCTCCGACGGATAACGCCGTGGGATAACATATTCATCAATTGACCCAAAGGTGATGCTTCTAAACCCAATCCCGATGTTTCCGGTTCCGGTCCTCCGCTTCCCGTTCCCGTTTTAGCCGAACTTTTCCCTTTCCGGCTGACGTTCATATTATCCAATTTTACTAAAAGGTCCCAAAAATCGGTCGAGAGATTGCCTGAGGTGGGGGGGAGGGAGGGAGGAAGATTCCCGGTTGGAGGAGGGGGAGGGGGAGGAGGAGGGGGAGGAGGGGGAGGTGGGGGAGGGGGAGCTGGAGGGGTTTGAGGAGGGGGCTGGGGAGGACAAGGGCTGCCCCCCGATTTTGGGGGGCCACGGTCTCGTTCCGCTTCGTTCGTCGGGTCGCGGCCTCGTTGTTGGGTGAAGTGGCTGGGGAAGACCTGGGGTGGGGGAGGAATATTGGGGGGGTTAGTGGGGTGCTAGTGACCCCCCACCCCAAAAACATAGACCCAGAAGTTGGGAGACACCTAAATGTCACCCCTCCACCCCCCCCCTCCAGGACATGCCCTGGTGCCCAGCATGGGTTTTGGGGGGGGGGGGGGGGGGGGGTGTCCCTGTAGTGGGACCCCCAAGTTTAGGGAGGGGACCCCAACTGGGGAGGCCCCCCCCCCCAAGATGTGGTTTGGTGTTGGTGGCTTTGGGGGAGCCCCCCCAGACACCCCACGAGGTGCCTCAGTGCTCCCAGATTCCTTCAGTGCCCTCCCAAATCACCCCCAGCTCCATTACGGAACTCCCCATTACTCCATAACATGCTCCAGTGCCCCCCAAATTCCTCCAGTGCCCCCCTCAATCACCCCCAACTCCATCAAGGAGCCCCCCCAAGCCCCCCCTTATCCCCACCTTGGCCAGCTGGATGAGGGTATCGAGGACGTGCCGGCAGACGACAGGGGCAGCCTGGGGATGGATGTGAACGGCGGAACCGGCGGCGGCGGCGTGTTTTTCTGTATGTTTCCGTCCCGGAACTCGTTGAATCTGGAAAATGTTGGTACGACAACCCAAAGCCGCATCCATAGAAACGGAAAGCCAAGAAAGTTGTCCGGAACTTCGAGCTTCTACACGATGTAATAAATCTAAACCCCGAGGTTCGACGGTTGTACCGGTCGTGCTACCGGTTCTTCCGCTCGCTCTTCGAGGTCTTTCTTCGGCTATCGGGGGTCCGCGAGGGGCTTCGAGGCAAAGCTCGCTCTCGCTGCTTCGTTGGAGGATGGAGAGGAGGCTGCGGACCACCCAACCTCGGGTGGGAGCGTGGTAGCAAAGGTTTCTGAGAACGCGATGGAGGCGGCTGGTGTTGAGTTTGGGTTCGTCGACGAAAAGCAGCACCAAGAGGCAGGAAAGAGCTTCGTGATCCAACAATAAACGACCACGGAGACGTAAAAGGCTGTCCACGCTGCTCCCCGAAGGTCTGGGGGGGTGTGTTATAAATTAAGTTACACTCCTTAAAAATTAGAACAGCAAAGGACTTCCCTTTTTTGAACCCCCCCCAAAAGAGTACCTGCTATGGCTGCTGCTGCCCCCCATGTGAAAAGTGCCACCACGCTGGACAGCCAGGCGGGTGTACTGCACCCCACGGTTCCCGCTCAGCCGGCTAGTGAAAGCTGTGGAGACACCGGCATCGGGGTTTTTTGGGGGGGGCATGATGTACATGGCGGGGGTGTAGAGGGTTGGGGGGCCATAGGAGGGGTTGGCGGGGTTGGGGAGGGGGATACGGTGAGAAAAGAGGGATGCATGAGGGGAATTGGGGGGGATTTGTGAGATGAGGGTGGGGTAGGAGGTGAGAGGGGTGTTGGGGGAGAATTTGGGGTGTCCGAAGAGGATAAGGGGGTGCTGGGAGAAGATTGGGGGTGTCAGGAGAGAATTAGGGGTGCCAGGAGAGATTGAAAGGATATCAGAAAAGCACTAGAGATACCGCAAGAGGATTTGGGGGTGCCAGGTGAGAATTACAGGTGCCAGAAAAGAATTAAGGGAGCTGGAAAAGGATGAGAATCAGGAGAGGATACTAGGAAAGATCAAGAGAATATCAGGAAAGCATTAAAGGTGCCAGGAGAGAATTAGAGGTGCTAGAAGAGAATTAGGGGGACTAGGAGAGGATATCAGAAAAGCACTAGAGGTGCCAGGAGAGGATTTGGGGGTGCCAGAAGAAATTGAGAGGATATCAGAAAAGCATTAGAGGTGCCAGGAGAGGATTTGGGGTGCCAGGTGAGAATTAGGGGGACTGGGAGAGAATTAGGGGTGCCAGAGGAAGATAGATGTTGTAGAAAAGCATTAAGGGTGTCAGAAAAGGATGCGGGGTGTCAAGAGAGCATTGGAGGTGCAGGAAAAACCTAAGGGGTGTCAGGAGAGCATTGGGGGTGCTGGGAGAGGACTGGGGGGTGCCAGGGGAGAACGGAGAAGAGGAGAAAGGATACATGTGCTAGGTTGGGAATGGGGCGGGGGGAACAGGAATACGGGGCGGGGGGAACAGGAATACGGGGCGGGGGGAACAGGAATACGGGGTGGGGGGAACAGGAATACGGGGCGGGGGGAACAGGAATACGGGGCGGGGGGAACAGGAATACGGGGCGGGGGGGCCGCCTCACCAGGGCTGCGGAGAATGGCGGAGAGCGCGGAGGTGCTGGAGTGGCCAAAGAGCCTCTCGTGCATGAGTTGCCGTTGCCGGGCTTCCTGTTCCCGTCGGAGAGCCTGGGCCTCGGCGGCGATGTCGGGAGGCATGACGGCCAGGACGCTATCCTCCATGTCCTCCAGCACGGAACGCCGCAGTTCCGAGGGCAGCGTTTGGATAAAGGTCACCGGGTCCATGGGGGCATCCGAACTCGTCGCCTGCGCCAGCTCCCGACGCTGCTGCTCCGCTCGCTGCTGCGCCAGCACCTGCCCCGCCCCGCCATTAGACATGCCCTTTCCGGGGGCCACGCCCCTCCCGTGGGGGCCACGCCCCTCCCGTGGGGGCCACGCCTCCCCCAGAGATCAGGGCGCGATGGGGTTAAAAGCCCCCCCCCAACCCTTGATGAGCATCAGGCCCTGCCCCCGCCATAAGCACACCCATCCCACCTGGGCTCCTCCCCCTGGGAGATGTGGCCACACCCCTGTGCAAGGCCACCCGTAATTAAGCCCCACCCCTTTAACCCCACCCCTGCATAAGCCACACCCCAACACTTGCCGCTCCCCCATAATCCCACCCCTGCTTAAGCTCCACCCCCAGTGCGTGCCTCACCCCTTTAACTCCACCCCGTTTAGGCTCCACCCCCAGTGCAGACCACTCCCATTTAGCCCCACCCCTTTCCTAAACCCCGCCCCAATGCAAACCACACCTGCTTAACCCCACCCCCTCACAGACCACACCCTCCCTAACCCCACCCCCCAGGCCCCACCCACCTCCTCCTGAATGGCCGGAGGCAAGGCGGCCAGGAACTCGGGGCTGACCTCGGTCAAGCCGGGATTGGCCACCACCGGGGGGGCGGGGCTGGGGGTGGGCGGAGCCCGGGCAGGGGGGCGGATCCCCAGCTGGTTCTGCAGCACTTCCCGCCGGATGTCGTCCGGCAGCGCCGCCAGGAACGAGGGGTCCACCCCCTCCGGCAGGCTGATCCCTAGGGAAAAGGAGGAGGGGGGGGGATGACACACACATTGGGGACCCGCCCTGGGGATGTGGGGACACCCCCGAGGACGAGGGGACACCCCTGGGGACAAAACTGAGCCCTGGGGGGGAGTTGGGGACAATGTGACATTGGACATGGGGACCCCCCCCTCCGTGACATGAGCTACATCGAGGTTGGGGGGGGGGGGGGGGGGGGGGGGGAAGGGGGTGACAAGGGGGGGTGACAAAAGGTGACACTGACCGGCGAGGGGATCCTCTTCCTCGCTGCTGGTGGAGGGCAGGGGTTCCTCCAAAATCCCTCGCGAGTCGGCTCCCGAAATGGCAACGGCCGAATCCCGGGTGGACGAACTTTCTGAGGATGAGGCGGGGGGAGAGCTTGGGAGGGATGACATCAGAGAAGAGAGGTATGATATCAGCAGTGGGGTGGGGGGTATCCCCAAACCCGTGATCCTCTTTGGAGGGAAAGGTAAACAGACAGCGGGGGTCTTGGAGTAAGGGGGGGAGTCTTGGGATAAGGGAGGACTCTTACCTATCGTCAGGGGGCTGAGTGGCATCGGGGGGAGCGGGGGGGGGGGTCCCTGGGGGGTCCCGGGAGGATTTTGGGGGGCTGTTGGGGGAGGAGGAGCCCCCCCTGATTCTTCCAAGGTACAAGAAGCCAAACTCGAGGTGTCCATGGGGGAACCTTCCAGTTGGCTGCTCACTGCCGTCAACGCGTCCGAGTCTTCCGCTCGCTCCGGGGACAGAGATGCTGAGGGGAAGGGACATTAATAAGGCCCCCTCAAATTTAGCGAGACACCCCCCCCAACTGAGAAACCTCCCCCAAACTGAGAAGACCCCCCCAGTTGAGAAGACCCCCTAAAATTAGAGGGACCCCCCCCAAAAATAAGGACTTACTGATGGTGGGAGCGGGTGACAGTTCCATTTGGGTGGCTTCAGCATCTTGGGGGGGTCGTCCGGGCCCCCCCTCTTCATGTTCAGGGGGTTGTGGGGGGCGAGTGGGAATTTGGGGGGCTCCTGGTGGGGGATCTGGGGGGGTCGGCGTCGGTTCCAGCATCACCAAAGTCCGGTGGGGACCGGGAGGGGGGGTCTCTCCCGTCGTCCCGCTGTGTTCTGGGAGGCGGTGGGGGGACACACACACACGGGGATCAGCATCAGGGAAGGGGGGGACACACCCAGGAATCTGGGAGTGCCCCCCCCACCCCCAAAACCTCCCTCCCCCACTTTGGGGGAACCCAGGCATCTGCTGCACCCCAAAACAAGAGGGGTCCTGAGGGGGGGGGGAATAGCTTGCTTAGGGGCTCCCATCTTGCCTGCCCCCCCAACCAACTACCTCACCCTCCCGTACCCCCCCTCAAACCCCCTAAACCCCCCCACCCCCCCCAAACCCTCCCCCCCAACCCCCTAAACAACAAACAAGGGACACCCTGCTCCCCTAAACCCACCCCCATTTATCAACCTTTGACTGGACACTGCCTACACTAGGGGAGAGGCGATGCCATAGAGCCCCCCCCCATGCCCCGCCCCCCAATTAAACAGCCCCCCCCACCACCCCCCCACGCCATAAGGGACCCAGGCGTCCGGCGGCGGCCGCGCGCCCCGCGAGGAAGACAGTAGACTGTATAGTTATCTCCGAGACGGGGGTGTGACCCTCCAACTATACAATCTACTACCTCAACCCGCGGGGTGCCAGGTCAAGGGGGGGGCGGGAAAGGGGTGTGAGAGGATTTTGGGGGGTAAGGGGGGTACATCTGGGTACGTTAGAGATTGAGGGGGCCATAAAATTAAGGAAGGTGGGGGGAGGAGGGGGATTACCTGGGGGGGTGACGTCAGTGGAGGCGGTGGCGGCCTTGGATGCCGCATCCTGTTGGAGAGGGGAAGGTGACTGAGGCCGGGGGGTGAAGGGACCCCTCCCTCCCCCGGTTTTATTTTTTTGGGGGGGTGGGTGTGTGAGGAGGATGTTTGGGGTGCCCCTCACCTGGGCATCAGACCCATCCTTGTCTTCGGGACCGCGTTCGGTGCCTTTGGCTTCTTCCTCGGCCGCCTGCCGCCGGCGTTTCTCCCGCCGTTCGTCCAGCTCCTCGTCGCGCAGGGCTTCCAGTCGTGCCAGTATGGGAACTTTCACCACTGGGGGGGGGGGAAACACACACAAATTGGGGGGGAGAGGCCACACAAACTGGGGGGGGGCACTGGGACGTTGAGAGCACTGGGTGACGGCACTGGAGGGATCATCTGGAGGGATCATCGGATGGGTGGGTGATGATACTGGGGGTAGGGGGAAGTGGTGATGGGGGGGCTGGGGGTGGGGGGAAACTGGGGTGACCGTGCGTGGGGGGGTGTTGGGGACACGGAGGGGGGTGTTGGGGACACGGTGGCTCACCCGAGACGCAGTCGTGCATGCTCTCGGCGTCCAGCACCTTGCACTCCTCCGTCCAGCGTGTCAGGGCGGTGGGGATGCTTGAGAGGGTCCCTGTTGGGGGGGGGGGGGGTGCAGAGCGCAGAGTGAACCCAGGCATTCAGGGAGGGGGGAAAAGCTTTTGTCTCCTGGGCTAGGCCACGCCCTGATTTGGGCTAGGCCACGCCCAGCCCAATTGGTCTCAGCCCCCCACCCCCTTCCCCACTTCAGGGCCTGGGTCTATCAGCCAAGCCCCGCCTCTGCCAGTCAGGCCCCTCCCCCTTCACCCTCCAGGCTCCTCCCCTCCCACCCTGGCTCCTCCCCTCCCCAAAAGCCACTGGGGAATGTGTCCCTGCCCCACTGCAGGCTCCACCCCCTCACAGACCCCTCCCCCTTCATCCAGACCCCACCCCCTTTTCAGATCTACCTTCTCCCCTCCATTCCTACAGACACTGGGGGGGAGTGTCCCTGCTCCCTTGCAGTCCCCGCCCCCACCCCCCACCCCCCACCTAGGCCCCACCCCCTTCCTCCAGGCTCCTCCCCCTCTCTCCATCCCTGCAGTCATTTGGGTTGGGTTGGGTTGAGTTGGGTTGGGTTGAGTTGGGTGTGCCACCCTGCTCCCCTCTCAGTCCCCACCCCCCCTCAGTCCCCACCCCCTTACTCCAGGCTCCTCCCCCTCTCTCCAGCCCCATCCTCTCCCTTCCATCCCTACAGCCACTTGGGTTGGGTTGAGTTGGGTTGAGTTGGGTTGGGTTGGGCTGGGTTGAGTTGGGTTGAGTTGAGTTGGGTTGAGTTGGGTTGAGTTGGGTTGAGTTGGGTTGAGTTGGGTTGAGTTGGGTTGAGTTGGGTTGAGTTGGGTTGAGTTGGTGCACCACCCCACCCCCCTGGCAGGCCCTGCCCCCCCACTCGCCTGCCTGGCTGCCAGCGCTGCCCTGCTCGTGGAAGAAGTCGTCGAGGAGCTCATCGTCGGAGCGGGCGATGATGTGAACGTCCTCGTTCCCCACCAGCAGCCGGGCCCGGCCCCGGCTCTGCAAGGGCAGGCTGCTGCTCAGCTGTAAGATGTCGGCCGCTGCCGAGGGACCGAGCAGCCTGCGGGGACAGGGCGGAGGACAACACATCGTCAGTTTGGGACACACACACATGGACGGACACCCCAGGGAAGAAGGGGACATGGGAACCAGGACGGAGGGGGGACAGCAAGAAGGAGGGGGGACAGCAAGAAGGAGGGGGGACAGCAAGAAGGAGACACCGGGGAGGAGGAGGGGGGGACACCGGGGAGGAGGAGGGGGGGACACCGGGGAGGAGGGTGACACTGAGAGGGGGGGACAACAAGGAGGAAGGGGGATACTGCGGGGGGGGCACTGGGGTGACATGGAGACCAGGGAGGAGGGGGGACGTTGAGGAAAGGAAACCCAAGGATGAGGGGAGCATGAGGATCAGGGAGGAGGGAGACATCAGGGGGGACCCCAGAAAGGAGGGGGGACATGGGACTGGGGAGGAGGGGGGCACTTTGGGGCGACCCCAGGGAGGAGGGGGACATTGTGGGGGGACCGCAGGGAGGAAGGGGGACGACACAAGTGTCCCAGGGGGGCCTCAAGGGACCAGAGAGAACATTGAGGGATGAATTAGGGGACGATGAGGCACGCTGGAGGGACAATGGAGCACTGGGGGTCTGGGGGGTCCCCGCGGGGGGTCGTTACTCACCTCTGAAGGATGAGGGGGGGATTGGGCTGGCGGGCACCGGGATAGTGGACGTGGATGGTGTGACCGGCGTTGGCAGTTAGTTGCCGGAGGGTACGTTGGCTGCGCCCCAAACCCTGAGCCAGGCGGGTGGTGGCGGCTCCCGTTCCCAATCCCAGGGAACCATGGTCGGCATGACGGACCAGGAGGGGGTGACTGGCCGGGATGTTCCCAGGGGATGGGGGGATATCGGCTGAAAAAAAAATGGGGCAGGGGGAGAAATAGGGTGTCAAAGAGAGGAAGGAAGAACCTTTTTGATATCGCTGTAATAGTATGAGTGGGGAGGTGAGGAATTGCATTGTCAGCGGGGTGAACCCCTTCTTACCCCCCTGGGGTCATGGGGACAGAAAGAATTGGAGTGTAAGGTGTAAACTCTTTCCTGACCTGCCCCCCAGATACTGCAAGGCCAAAGGAGATGAAAAACTGGGGTGCTGGGGGGTGGGGTGTGAGACCCTTCCTAATCACCCACCACCCCGAAACCCCAGAGAGGTGACAAAGTGGGGCATCAAGGGGGTGAACCCCTTTCTGCCCCCCCCAAAGTCACGGGGAGACAGAATTGGGGTGCTGGGGGCGTGAATCCTTTAACCACCAGTAGAGGTGACAAATTGGGGTGTCAAGGGGTGTACCCCACTTTGCCTCCCCCAACCCACAGGGAGATGACAACCCACGGCTCACCCACTTTCCCACCACCCCATGAGGCAAAAGGGGGGAATCCCAGAGCCCCCCCAAATCACCATGTCCCCCCTTTTTTGCACCCCCCTCCCCAAGTCCATACTGGGGCTGGAGAACATGTTGTCGAACTCGATGATGAGGTCATCGTCGCGGTCGAAGCGCTCGAAGCGGACGAGGGGGGAGGCGTTCATGTCGGGGTAATCTTCATCCAGCTCCATCTCGGAGCCGTCATCGTCATCCTCCTCTTCCTCCCCTTCCTCCCCTTCCTCATCATCCTGAGGGAAACAACCCCGGGGGGGGCGGAGGGGGTGTGTGTCAGTGGGTCCCCCCTGACCAGACAGGAGAGCACCCTAAGCTGAAAGGGGGGCACCCTGATCTCAAAACAGGGGTACCCTGACCTGAAACAGGGGCAACTGACCCCGACCCCAAATGTCACCCCCTGACCCAAAATGGGGGCACTCTGACCTCAAAACAGGGTACCCTGACCCAAAATGGGGGCACTCTGACCCAAAATGGCACCCTCAGCCCCAAATGGGGGCACCCTGACCCCAAATGTCAACCCCTCACCCAAAATGGGGGTACCCCAACCCAAAAAGGGGGGCATCATTCCACCCTCATGGTGAGGACCCAGGTGTCCGGAGATGGGGGACACCGGTGTCCAGGTCTCCCACCTGATCATCTTCATCTTCCTCTTCTTCCTCCTCCTCCTCATCCTGGCTGTCATCCTCATCCTCATTGCTGCCACTGCTGTCTTCCTCCTGCGTGTGCTCTTCCTCGTCTTCGGGATCCAGGATGTTCATGGAATCTTTGCCGGGGGGTGGGGGTGGGGTAAAGGGGGGTAGGTAGGACCCCAGTATCCCCCCCAGGGTCCCCCCATGAGCCCCCCAAAATTCTTGGAGGCCCCCCCGGAACACTCACCTTCCCGGTTAGCCTGCAGTGTTGAAGCTTGGCTGAGGTTGGAGGGAGCTTCATCCATCAGCACGTCCTCCTGCGACTCATCCTCGCCCGAGCGGCTCACTTTGGGGGGGGAGGGAGAGGGAAACACCATTAAGGGATGCAAGGGGGGCACCCCGATATTTGGGGGGTTCCCTGATATCTAGAGGGACTTAGGTTTTGGCACAGGGGGGGCTCTCACCAATGATGGTGCTGTTGCCGGCAGCCCCGTCCCTCTCCAGTAGCTCGTCAATGAGATCCTCCAGCTCGTTTTCCACCTTGGGGGGGATGACATGGCAGGGTGTAGGGAATGCTGGGCGGGGGGGGGGGGGGGATTTGGGGGTACATGGGATTTGGGGGGGGGGTGTCCTCACCTGCATCTCCTGGGTGCTGAGCCCCTCAGGCTGCCCAGCCAGCACCACTGTGTCACCTTCTGCTTCCCCATCCATGTCACCGTCAGCTGCCTCTGCCTGTGCCGCCTCCGCATCCTCCTCAGGGGGCTCGGGGTCCCCAGGGTCCCCTTTTTTTTGGGGGGGGGGGGGGGGGCGGAGTGGTAAGAGGGGGTGTCAGGGTGATAGGCAAGTCCCCCCAGGGTTGGGCGTGAGGAGGGGGTGATCACAAGGAAGGGATAGGGGATACAGAGGGGCGATGCAGGGACACAGAGGGTTGAAGTGATGGGAGATGGCAGAGGGCCGACAAAGGAGATGTAGGGGGGGGACAGGAAAAATTGGGGACGCACAAGAGATGTGGGGGGACACAGGGAAGATATTGGGGGGAACCACATGGGAGATGGAGGGGATAGGAGAGATGCGGGGGGCCCAGGTGAGAGATGGAGACACAAGAGATTTGGGGGGGGGACACGACACAAGAGATTTGCGGGGGTAGGCACAAGAGACTTGGGGTGGATTTAGGGAGACAGAGGGACACAGCAGAGATGGGGGACAGAGGTAATATGGGGGTGACACAGGGGAGATTCGGGGGGGGGGGATCAATACCTCCGTCAGGGGGTGCAGCTCCAGCTTCCCGTGCTCCCCCAGCCCCCTCGCCCTTGCTCTTGCTGGAGGAGCCCTTGGTGCCGAAGAGGCCGCTGGGCTGGTTGACGATGCGGGACAGCGTCTCCAGCGGCTTCAGCGCCGCATTCACTGTGTTTGCCATGTTGGGGCTGCAGTAGGGGGGCTGTTAGGTGGGACCCCAGCATCTGGGAGACCCCCATGTCTCCCCGAAACCCACCACAACCTCCCCAAGACCCACTACGATCCCTCAAGACCCACCACGACAACCCCTCAAGATCTATCATATCTCAAGACCCTCCAAGAACCCCCATGATCCCTTAAGACCCCAAGACCCAGCAAGAACCCCAATGACCCCCACAACCCACTATGACCCCTCAAGACCCCCACAACCCCTCAAGACCCTGCAAGATTCTCCAAGACCCCCCAAGAACCCCAATAACCCCCACAACCCACCACGACCCCTCAAGACCCCTGATACGAGTGGACCCAGGCGTCTGGGTGGGGTCATACCTGGAGAGGTCAAGGCTGTGAGGGACCCTCGCCAAGTCATTGACCAAGCCCTTCTTGAGGAAGAGGCGGATGATGTTGTTCATGCCGTTGTGTTGGGTCTTGGTGGCGCTGCTGTAGAAGCTGGAGGTGGAGGGGCAGGACTCCATGATGGTACTGATGATGCACATGACGGCTTGGAGCCTGTGGTGAGGATGAGGGAACACGTCACACGTTGTGGGGACGTGTCACACCCTGCCAGAGATTGTATCACTCTCATGGAAGTTCTATCACCCCAGTGGAGCAGATGTCAACCCTGTGCAGCACATGCCAACCCCGTGGAGGACGCATCAACCCCTGTAGAGGAGATGTCACCCCACGTGTGGTCTCAACCACACGAGGAACCTGTCACCCCCATGGAGGACATCTCAACCCCCACGAGAAACATCTCACCCCCATGAGAAACACCTCAACCCCACAGAGAACATATCAACCCCGTAACGGTGCAGCCACGATAGCCCCGCAGTAACACCGCGGTGTCCCCATGGTGTCCCTGTGTCCCCCACCTGGCGTGCTTCTCGGTACTCTCGGCCATGGCCAGCGCCCGTCCCAGGGCTGCCTTCACCTCATTGACCAAAGCCACCTGGGCATCGGTGCCGCTGCCTGCTGCTGCCAGACTGGCCAGGAAGAGCCGGGCCAGCGCCGGTGTGTCCTTGTCCTCGGCGTTCTGTGTGTGGGGCAGGAGGTGGTCCAGGACAAAGGCCAGCACGCTGCAGTCCTGTGGGGAATGGCAGGGTGAGTCAGACACCCACGCAGAGCGACAGGGAACCCCGTCACGCAGGGTGACACCACCACCCTGCCACACAACAGCATGACACCGCCACCATACCCCCAACCCCACGCCACCAAGACACCCTGACGATGGGTGTACGGATGTGCATGCTGCCACGGGGTGACCCTCGGGGACAAGCGACGTCCCCTTTTACCGTGTCCCGGTTGTATCGTCACCTCTTTGATGAGCTCCGACTGTCCCACGGTGTAGCTATAGTTGGCGATGAGAGTGGCGATGCCCACGTAGGAGCGCACCAGTTCAGCCAGTAGCCGCAGGATGGTGGAGGTGGGCATGAGGGGTTTGGAACCCTTGGCTCGCTGCCGCTCTTCCCCGCGCTCCCCGTCCTTCTCCTTCCGCCCCTCCCGGCCCTCCTCGGGGCTAGCTGCTGCCGGCAGGTGGGGGGGGGGGACAGAGTTAGGGGGCTTGGGGACACATGAGGGGACATTGATGGGCTCAGGGATGCGGAAGGGACATTGAAGGGCTCAGGGACGTGGAGGGGGGCTTGGAGACGCAGAAGGGACGCCAGGGGGCTCAGGGACATGGAAGGGACATCAGGGAGCTTGGGGACGTTGGGGGTGCATCGAGGGGCACAGGGAGATGATGGGGGATGCCGGTACCTTCTCCCTGGGGGGTTCCTGACGGCGGCGTCTCTGCGGCAGCTCCATCAGCAGCAAAGACCTGGGCCTGCAGGAGCCAAGGGGGGTGGACATCAGAGGTGGGGGGGGCCCCCAAAACCCCCTCACAACCCCCCCGGCACCCCATATCTCCGCCTCCCACCTCAAATCCTCCTTCCCTCCCCAGTAACCCCCTTCCCTTCCCCATACCTCCTCCCATTGCCCTATGGCATTCCTTAGAAACACTCCCCCAGACCCCCCTCCCCCTTACAACCCCCCCCAAAACCCCTGTCCCCCACTGACATTGATGGCGAAGCCGGCGGGGGGGTCGAAGTCACCAGGCTGGCGTGTCAGGCTGCGGTACTGCTGGTACATGTCATCCCCGATGTCGGAGAGGAGCTGGCTGACCTCACTGGGGGCCGCGCTTTTGGGGTCCCCCTTATCACCTTCAGGGGAGGCAGGGGGCACGTGTGAATGGACGACCCCCGAAGAAATGCGTTAGGGACACCCCCAAATTGCCCAGGGTCTCTGAACCACAGGCGCATCCCATTGTGGGTACCCCAATTTTTCCCCCTTGTGCACCCCACTCCCTGTGGGCACCCCAATTCTCCCCCCAAGAACATCCCACTCCTTGTAGACAGCTCAATTCCTCCCCCACCCCTGGGGGCACCCCAATTTCCCCCCCCCTCTATGGGGGGCACCCCACTTCTTCATTCTCCATAGCTATCCACTTCCCAGTGTCCCCCATCTTCTTCCTCCTCCTCACTGTGCCCCAAAACTCCCCAGGGGGTGACTCTAATCCCCTGGGCAGGGGTGTAATCCCCAACAAGGTTGTATAATTCCCAGGGGGTGGCCCAAAATCATCCGTACCCTCTTCGGGCGCGTGATAGGCAGCCAGGGCGTTGAGCATGTCGTAAATGACGTCCTTGATGGGGTCGGGGATCGCTGGCAGTGCCGCCGGCTTCACCGGCGTCGTCTTCACCAGCTGCACTGCGTTGGGACCCTTGATCCGCAGGTTCTCAAATTCATCGTCTGAGGCTGTTGTGTGGGGGGAGAAAGGGGGTGTCAGGAAGTTCCCCAGGGATTCGGGGGACCTCCAGGTTGTCACGCTGTATAGGGTTTGCGGGTGCTGGAGCTGTGGGAGCCCCATTTTAGGACCAAAGGGACATGTAGGACCTATTTTGGGGGGCTAAAGAGAGCCCTAGGGTCCCCATTTGGGGGTAAAGGGACCAACTGGGACCCCTATTTTGGGGGCAAAAGGACACCTGCAACCCCCATTTTGGGGTTAAAGGGATCCTTGAGACATCCATGTTGTCACCCTGTATAGGGCTTGCGGGTGCCAGAGCCATGGGGGCCTGTGGGATCCCCGTTTTGGGGGTAAAAAGACTCCTGGGACACCCATTTTGGGGTCACAGGAACCTGTGGGACCCCCATGTTGTCACCCTGTATAGGGCTTGTGGGTGCCAGACCTGTAGGGACCCATTTTGCAGCCAAAAGGACCTGTGGGACTTCCATATTTTGAATCTAAAGGGATCCTGGGGAATCCCCATTTTGGGGTCACAGGGACCTGTGGGACCCCTGTTTTGGAGCCACAGGCACCCACATGGTAATCTCAGGGACCCCTGGGACCCCGATTTTGGACCTACAGGGAGCCATGGGACCCCATTTCAGAGCTGCAGACATCCATGGGAGCCACAGGGATGCCTAGGACTCCCATTTTGGAACCACAGGCACCCATGAGACCCCCATTTCTCAGCCACAGGCACCCACAGGAGCTGCAGACACCCCTGGGCCGCCCATTTTGGAGCTGCAGGCACCCACAGGAGCCACATGGACCCCTGTATCCGCCCATTTCTGAGCCACAGGCACCCCTGAGACCCCATCTTGGAGCCACAGGCACCCATGGGACCCCATTCTGAAGCCACAGGGACCCATGAAACCCCAGTTTGGATCACAGGGACTGCCGTTGGACTCCGTGCTCCCCACCCCACGCCTCCCCCGAGGCTCACCGGTGCCGGATCCGCGGGGAGCCGGCAGGGCGATACGGATACAACCGGTGGCCACCTCGGTGAAGACGTTGGGGCTGCGGCAGGCAGCGGGACCCAACACCCGAAGGATGTAGTTGACTTCTCGGGAGCCCAGGCTCCCTGAAACCACCCCCGAGGTGGTACTGCCTGCTCCGCTGGTGGCCGCCGACCGCACCACCTGGGAGGGGCGAGAGTCACCACATTGGGGACACACACATGACGTCGGGGACACACACAGGCTGTCCCCTGACCAGCCTGATAGCGGGGCTAGTCCTCCTCAAAAGCCCTGTACCCTCTCTGAGCTCCCTGCTGCCCAAGCCCACAGCCCCCCCCAGACCCCCATCTTCCCCATCCCCAGTGTCCCCTGGACCCCCATGTCCCCTGGAGCCCCGTCTGTGATCCCCTTAGCTCCCCAGGCCCCTACCTCCCCAATCCCCTTACCTGCCTGATCCTTGTCCCCCAGACCCCCAACTCTTCCATCCCCATCCCCAAGCCCCTTGTCCCCAGACCCCCAAGCCCCCCCACCCTTTCATCCCCAAGGCCCACCCCCAGCACCTTCTCCATGGTGTGCCGTAGGGTGCAGGGATCCTCGATAATGTGCCGGAAAAGGAGGGTGACGAGAGGGGTGAAGCCGGTGAAGCCAGAGCTCTGGGTGAGCCCCAGGATGGTGCGGGTGCTGCGGAGCTCAGCGAAGAGGAGGGCGTGCTTGTGGTGTCGGGTGAGACGAAGGCAGAGACGGAGAGTGGCGTGGAGAGTATCGGGGTCTACCGGTACCCCCAACATACTGACGCATGCTCGGAGAACTGCCGGTACCGCTTCTTCTGCCAGACCTCGCACTGGAGCTTCCGACCATCCCAAGGGATCCTCCGGGGAGGGGGAGGTGGAGGACGGGGAAGGGGAGGATGAGGATGGGGCTGCCGAGGCTTCCTCCTCCGACGTTGGCTCTGGGGCTGCGAGGATGTGGGTTGTGGTGAGCCCCCAAAAGCCTAGCAACCCCCTGTGGCTCCTCTGACCCCCTCCATGGCCCCTTAAAACTCCCCCAGGGCCCCCAAATCTTCCCCCCCCAGCAGCCCCAAATCCCCCCAATATTCCCCCCTAGAAGCCCCCTCTATCACCCCATTTGCCCCCCTCCTTGAGTCCTGTATCGATCTGTGTGCTGTGGTTCTGGGGGTGCAGGGACATGGGTCACCACCCTCAGTCCCCGAATTCCCCCTTATACCACCCCATTACCCCAAATCCCCATATCCTCCCACCTTTGGGGGTGCAGGGACACAGGTCACCCCCCCAACACCCTAACAACTCCCCCAAGCCCCCAAATTCCCCCCCAACACCCTAACAACTCCCCCAAGCCCCCAAATTCCCCCCCAACCCCCAAATCTACCCCTTCACCCCCAACCCCCACATCCCCTCCCAAGCTCTCCACCCCTCCCCCCCAAATTGTCCTGTGCCCCCTCCTACCCCCCACATACCGGGGGGCTCCTCCTTGCCCCTTCCCTCCGGATCCCGTCCTTCCTCACTCGCTCGCTCGCCTTCGGCACCGTCCTTCCCTCCCTTGCCAGATCGGGGGGCTCGCAGCAGCGTCAACATCACCGGTCGCCTGTTTCCCGTCTCCTCGTTCACCTGGATGACACCCAAGTGACAATGAGAGGGTGTTGTCGACCCCCTATATTGCATGTGTGCCCCCCACACCTCGTTGCGGTGACACTGGTACCTGCACCATGGTGGTGAACTGAACAGTATAGCGGCGGCGGCCGGCGGTGAAGCGGACACTAGTCTCGCCGGCACGCCACGCGGCATCGATGGTGCTGTTGTTGCTGGCGCTGTAGCTGCACCAGCGACCCGAGCGGTCGTCGAACCAGCGCCAGTTGTTCCCAGTTGCCTGGAGATACTGGGAGAGTGACAAAGATGGGAAAAGGGGGTGGTCAACAGTGTGTACACCCAACTTGTGTTCCCCCAACCCCACTCAGAATCTCTGAGTGCCGCCATGTGTTGTGTCCAGCCACAGCGTCATGAGCACAATCTGCTTGTCACTCTCCCCAGGACCCCGTGTGACACCCCCCCCCCCCCCCCCCGCCAAGGACCCCATATTCCTCCCCAGGACCCCATGTGTCACCCCATAAGCCCATGTCCGCACCCCGGGACCCCAGGTGTGTCCCCACAACCTCATGTCTCCCCCTCCAAGACTTCATGTGACTCCCTAGGACCCCACATGTCCCCTCATGACTCCACATTCCTCCCCAGGACCCTATGTGTCACCTTAGGGCCCCTTATGGTCCCTCAAGACCCCACCTGTGTCCCCACAACCCCATGTTGTCCCTCCCAGGACTTCATATGATCCCATATCCCCATCCCACAACCCCACATGTCCTCCCCAGGACCCCATTATCCCTCCCCCAGCCTGCCCCATTGCCATCCCAGACCCCCCCTGTATCCCCCAAGCACCCTATTGTCCCCCCCCCCCCCAACCCCAGGACACCATAACCCCTCCCCAGAACACGTCCCCCCCCAGAACACCCTCTCCCTCCGCAAAACCCCATATCCCCACCCCACGACCCCGTATCCCTCCCAGGATGCCCATCCCCATCCCAGACCTCCTGTGTCCCCCCATCAAGCCCCCATGTCCCCCCCAGGACCCTCACCTTGTTCATCTGAGCCCTACGCTTAGAAGAGACAGCTGTCTTCTCGTAGAAATCAATGAGGAGCAGGACTGGGGTGATCCACCTTTTGGGGGAAAACACAAATACGTCAACTGGGGGGGAAAACACAAATACGTCAACTGGGGGGTCACGGGGGGGCACTGGGGAGGGTTTTGAGGTGCCATCCCCCTTCCTTACTTGGGGGTCTGCACCTCCTTGTGCTCCTTGGCGGCTTGCAGGCAGGGCTGCACCACCTCCAGCAGCTTGATGAGGACATCCAACACGCAGCTTGATTCCACCACCCGAGCGCAGGGCAGCTTCAGCTCCTATGTGGGGGGGTCACCCAAATGTCCCAGGGTTCAGGGACACCCCAAAAACCCCAAACACCTCCCAAAATACTTAAAGACCCCCCCAAACCTGCACGCTTTGACCCAGAGAGTAGAATTTTAGAGAGAAAATCAGCATTAGGAGAACACTGTGAAAGTTAAAGCATGAATACGAGAACGAAATACAGCAAGGGTGCCCCCCCAAATATTTTGGGGTGCCCCCATCATCTCACCTCGAAGAGGAGGGTGAGGAGAAGGATCCGAGTGGCCAAGTTAGAAGCTTGAGGTAAAGTCGCCATTTGACTGATCCATTCTGACACCGTTTTGGTATCGCTAGTGGTAAGGGGCAATGCCGCCTTGATGAGGACGTCAGCCGCTTCCCAAACCTAAATTTTGGGGTGTCAGGGTATCACCCGCACATCAGGGTGACCTTAAAAGTAGAGGGGAAGCTTTTATTTTTACCTGTTTGACCACTTGTTTGAGGACAGAGTCGCGATAAGCAGCCCCATTGCGTTTGACAGCCGTCATGATGAGGTCGCAGACGCGGTAGACGGTGTCGGGGAGTTCATCCAGAAGTTGGGAACAACCGGGAAGCATGGAGTCAGTGAAGGCCAAAAGCTCGGCTGCTTCCAAGGGTTCGGCTCCTTCGAATTTCTCCAGGCATTTAGCTTCTTCTTCTTCTTGGCGTTCACGGGCACGGCGTTCTTCTTCTTCTTTGCGGCAGGCCGCCTCCTGCGGCAGCGAAGACAGGAAGAAATGGGGGTACAGGGTGAGAAGTGGGGTGGCAAAGCAATAAATGGTGTGAAAGGGGCACAAAACGGGGCTCAACAGGAAATAAAATGGAGTCACAGAGTGAAAAAAAAAAAGGTTGCAGGGCTATAAAGTAGGGTCGGTGGTGCACAAAATGGGGTCAGGTAGGGTGAAAAATGGGGGTGGCAGCATGACAAATAGGGCCCAGGGGGCACAAAATAAAGTCAGAGATAGAAAAGGGGTTGGAGAGCACAAAACAGGGTCCAGGGTGCAAAAAATAGGGTCACAGAGTGGAAAAAGGGGTCGGAAGAGCATGAAGTGGGGTCCAGGGGGGTATAAAATGGAGTCACAGGGTGAAAAAAATGGGTTGGAGGACACAGAATAAGGTTGGTGGGGTGAGAAATGGGGTCCAGGGGCCACAAAACAGGGTCACAGAGTGAGAAAATAGATTGGGGGGGGCATGAAATGGGATTGGTGGGACACAAAATGAGGTCATTGGGGAGAAGAAAGGGGTCGGGGGTGAGTGAAAGGGTCACAGGGCAAAAAAAGGGGGGGGGGGGGGGCAAAAACAAGATCCAGGGAGTGAGTGAGAAAAGGTGTCAGGGAGCTCACAAAGTAGGGTCTGGGGACAAGAAAGAGAATTAGAGGGTAAAAAATGGGGTTGGGGGTGCAAAATAGGGTCGGGGGCACAAAATGGGGTCACAGGATAAGAAAAGGGATTGGGGGGGGGCATGAAATGGAGCTGGGGGCACAAAATGGGGCTGGGGGGTCACGAGAGACTCAAGGGTTGAAAAACGGGACGGGAAGGTTGAAAATGGGGTGCGAGAGGCACAAAACTGGGTGGGGGATGTGGGGCTCCCATTGTAAACCCCGTGTCATCATCCCCCATCTCTGTGTCCCCCCCCAGTCTCCCCCCTACCTCGGGGGACTCTGCCCGCTGGTCCATGGGGATATCCTGACCCAAGGACATAGCAATGGCCCGCATCATCTGGTCTTCCTCTGACATGCTCAGGTCCTGTGGGGGGGACCAGAAGTGAAGTTAGGGGCTGAGATTGGAGCAAGAGATTTGGGGGGGGGCTCCCCCCCCCGCCCCCTGCTCCCCTTTCTTACCCGTACCACACCCCCCATGAGGGGAGGAGGGTGGGTGAGGAGGTATTCAGTTGCTTGCTCCATGGTGTTGGTGTTGAGCAGAGCTTCCATGGCATGCTCCCGGGAGAAACCCATGTCCATCAGCTGTGGCATGGAGGGACAAAGAGGGGTTAGCGGGGACAAGAAAGGGTTTTGAGAGGACAAAAACACAGTTAGGGAAAATCCAAAGGAGGTGCAAGGACCACAAGGGAATTTTGCAGAGAGAAAAAAGCATTTCAGGGATCAGGAGGCGGTTGGGGGGGACCAGAAAGGAGTTTGGGAAGAAAAAAGAGTTTGAGAGCACAAAATAGGGATTAAGAAGGGCAGAAAAGGGATTTTGGGAGCAGAAAATAGATTTTGGAAACAAAAACAGTTATTAAGAAAATTCCGAAGAATATCGGGGAAAAAACAATAAGACTTTTGAAAAACAAAGAAACAGATTAGGAAGAACAAAAAGAAATCTGGAAATCACCAACACCCCCCCAACCCACTGTTCCCCAGTTCCCACCTGCTGCAGCTGCTGCTGGTTAACCTGCGGTTCTCTTCGGGGTCCCCCTTCCTCGCCCCCCGTTTCCTCCTCGCCCCGGGAGCCCTCCCGTTCCCGACCCAGGCGTTCCCGGATGAGCGGTTCTCCCCGTAGGATGTGACAGAGAATAGCCAACATGGATTCCGCCATCCGACCTCCATACACCTTCAGCGGCCGCCGGTTCCACAGCTGCTTAATGCATGTAAACGCTGCCTGCAGGGACAGAGAATGAAAAAATTCAGGGTGAGCAGGGAGAAATTTGGGGGGGACACCCCCTCAGCATTGACTCTATGTGCCCCATATCCCTCCCCAGCGTGTAAAGGATCCTCATGTCGACTGGGTGCACTCTGCTTGCCACACCCCCCCAAGTCCCCAGGGCTCCCTGTATCCCCCCCTAAATGTGTCCCCAAGTTGCCTCTCTGCCCCCCCAAGTCCCCTCTGCACCCCCTCAAACGTCCTCCACAGCCCCTGAGTCCCTTCTGCATCTCCAAATCCTGCTCCACAGCCCCCCATCTCCATCTGCAGCCCCCCCTCTGCACCCCCTAAATCCCCTCTGCACCCCACTCAGCAACACCCAAGCCCCCTGCACATTCCCCTCTGCAGCCCCCAGCCCCCCAAGTCCCTTCTCCATCCCCCAAATCCCCTCTGCACCCCACTTAGCACCTCTCAAGCCCCCTCTGCTACCCCCAGCCCCACAAGTCCCCTCTCCATGCCCCAAGTCTCCTCCACAGCCCCCCAAAGTCCCTTCTGCACCCCCCAAGCTCCCTCCGCAGCCCCTCCGTCCCTATCCCCACCTTCTGGGTGACAACGAGGAACCGCAGGGCGCTGAAATGGGGTTGGCCGTGAGCGGGAGCTTTCGCCGGCAAAGCATGGGGCGATTCCAGTACCGTACTGGGGTTCACCATTTTCTCCACCAACATCAACCAAGCGTCCAAAAACTCCCCGGTACCGTCAGGTAAATCAGGGTGCTCCAATCCTTCCGCTACCGGCACTTTACCCCCCATTGATAGCGCCCAGTTGAAGGTTCTGGGTGATAGAGGTGTAAAATAAGGAAGATTAGATGAGGGTCCCCAAATTTTTAGGGTGGGGTTTGGGGGTAGGCTTACTCGAAGAGGGCGTTGTGGCCGCCGGAGCAGAGGAATTTCTGCAGCATGAGGTGGTAGGGGAACTTGCGTTCATCGAAGAGCATGGGGGAGGTAAAGCCCACCGAGCAAATAAAGAAGGTTAGCCTAGGGAGAAAGAGGAGGGGATGGGGAGGGGTCAGGCTCCACCTACTGGCAGTCTGGCCACACCCACAAGGCACCACCCCCAGGCCCCCACTCCCAGGCCCCGCCCATGGGCTATTAAGCCACACCCCCACCCAAAGCC
>NC_064917.1:64913-81376 GCF_929443795.1 Astur gentilis | reverse complement strand
TGGGAATGGCTGCCTGGGGCTGGGCCCCAAAAATGGGGGAGCTCCCCCCTGAGTTAGGGGTGCCCTCGGCATGGGGGACCCCCCCCCCATATGGGGAGGGGGGGTCCTGGGGGTCCCACTCACGACTCCTGCCAGGGGGATCCCTAAATGCCTCCCCCCATGGGTGTACCCCAATAAAGGTCTCCCCCCCCCCCCCCATCTCCCAGTGTCTGTTTTGGGGGTGCCCCCCCCCCCCCCCCCCATGGTGTGGACCCCAGTATCCTGCCTGCTCCCTCCTGGTCGATGACATCACACCCACCGCCAGAGAGCGGTGATGTCATCAGCGACCAAGCGGTCTGACCTCATGGAGGGGGGGTGGGCAGCTTGGGGGGGGGGGTCCCCGAGTCTATTTGGGGGGGGCTGCCCCTGTGACGGGGGGGGGGGGAAGGGGAGCCCTGCCTGACGCCTGGGTGCTTGGAGGGGGGGGGACATGGACACGGGGGGGGGGACACGGACACGGGGGGGGGTGTTTCCCATCATGCCCTGGGTGGCTGCCAGGGTCTGACTGCCGGGAAAGGGTTGTCATTACGCGGGGGGGGGGGGGGGGGGCACTCCCCTCCCCTCCCCCACAGGCATCCGGGGGGCTCCCTTCCCCCCTCCCAGAGCACCCAGGTGTCTGGGGGGGGCTCAACCCCACCCTACTGCCCCCCACTTGGGGTCTGGACCCCCCCACTCGGGGTCTGGACCCCCCCCCCCCCCATACACACACACCCCCCTCCGGGGGGGGGACACCCGGGCGCCCCCCACCCCACCGCTAACTCAGGGTGTGGCCGAGGGGGGCGTGTCCGAGCGCCGGCGGGGCGGGGCCGGGAGGGGCGGTGGGCGGGGGCAGCCGGCGGTGGGCGGGGCCTGCGGGCGGATTATGTCAGCCCCGCGGCAGCCGCAGCCCCGAGCTGGGAGCGGCGCGACCAGGTAGGGCCGGGGCTGGAGGGGGAGATCCCCGGGGTAAGGGGGGGACCGGGGCTGAGGGGAAAAGACTGTCGGGAGGGGAGGTTTATGGGGCAGGTGGTGCTGAGGGGAAGGTGCGTCCGCGGGGGTCCCGTGGGGCTGAGGGGCTGCGGTTCCGTGGGGTGGGAAGCGCGGAGGGGGGTCGGGGTTGAGGTAAAGGTGGGTCTGAAGGGTCTTTACGGGGCTGGGCTGAGGTAAAGATGGGTCTATAGGGGGTGCGTGGGGCTGGGCTGAGGTAAAGATGGGTCTATAGGGGGTGCGTGGGGCTGGGCTGAGGTAAAGATGGGTCTATAGGGGGTGCGTGGGGCTGGGCTGAGGTAAAGATGGGTCTATAGGGGGTGCGTGGGGCTGGGCTGAGGTAACGGTGGCTCCATAGGGTGCCTTAGGAGGTTGGGCTGAGGTAAAGGTAGCTCTGTAGAGTCTTTATGGGGCCGGGGCTGAGGTAAAACTAGCCCTATAGAGGTGCTATAGGGCCAGACTGAGGTAAAAGTGGTTCTATGGTGTATTTATATGGGGCTGGGCTGAGGTAAAAACGTCTCTGTGGGGCCGGGGCTCAGTGGGGAGGGGGCTCTGGGGGTCCTCCCAGAGGCGGGAAGCGCTGAGGGGCTGCGGCTCCATGGGGGGGGAAGCGCGGAGGGGCCGGGGCTGAGGTAAAGGGGGCTCTATAGGGTGTCTGTGGGGCTGGGCTGAGGTAAAGGGAGCTCTATAGGTTGTCTATGGGGCTGGGCTGAGGTAAAGGGGGCTCTATAGGGCCGGGGCTGAGGTAAAGGGGGCTCCATAGGGTGTCTATGGGGCTGGGCTGAGGTAAAGGGGGCTCCATAGGGTGTCTATGGGGCTGGGCTGAGGTAAAGGGGGCTCCATAGGGTGTCTATAGGGCTGGGCTGAGGTAAAGGGGGCTCCATAGGGTGTCTATGGGGCTGGGCTGAGGTAAAGGGGGCTCCATAGGGTGTATATGGGGCTGGGCTGAGGTAAAGGGGGCTCCATAGGGTGTCTATGGGGCTGGGCTGAGGTAAAGGGGGCTCTATAGGGTGTCTGTGGGGCTGGGCTGAGGTAAAGGGGGCTCTATAGGGTGTCTATGGGGCTTGCCTGAGGTAAAGGGGGCTCTATGGGGCTCCTATGGGGCTGGGGTGAGGTAAAGGGAGCTCTATAGGGTGTCTGTGGGGCTGGGCTGAGGTAAAGGGGGCTCTATAGGGTGTCTATAGGGCTGGGCTGAGGTAAAGGGGGCTCTATGGGGCATCTGTGGGGCTCTATGGGGCGTCTATGGGGCTGGTCTGAGGTAAAGGGGGTTTTATAGGGTCTCTGTGGGGCTGGGCTGAGGGAAAAGGGGATCCTATGGGGGGGTCTGAGGGGCCGGGGCTGTGCGGGAAGGGGGTTTAGGGGGTCTCGGTGGGGCTGAAGCCAAGCGGAGAGGGGGGGGGTTAGGGCGTCTCTGGGGAGCCAGTTGCCTCTGGGTGGGGGTCTCTGCCGTCCGCTGTGGGGCTCTATGGGACCAGGAGGGGCTCCACGGGGTCTCTATGGGGGCTCTATAGGGTCTCTGTGCCGTCTCTGTGGGGCTGGGGGGGGGAGGGGGGTCTATAGGGTCTCCATGGGGTCCCTATGGGGACCGGGACCGCTGGGAAGGGCTCTGGGGGGGGGTCTCCATAGGGTCACGGGGAGCTTTTGGGGGGTCTCCATAGGATCCCAGCCCCTGTCCAACAGATGGGTGGGGCCGGCGGGGGGGGGGGGGGGGGGGCGACGGGGGGTGTGTGTGTGTTTGGGGGGGGAGGGGGGGGGATACACACGACGTAACCGGCCCCGACATCTCCCCCCCGGCCCTGTCAACCCACGGCTGCCCCCCGCCGCCGTGACGACCCCTGAGTCCAGTGGGGTTGGGGGGGGGGACGGACGGGACCGTGTGTGTCGTGTCGTGTGTTCCCCCCCCCCCCCGGTCATTTCCCTACAGGTGCCACGGTCTCGCCCCTCCCCCCACCTGCAGCACCCGGACTCCTGTGTCCATCGGGGGGGAGGGTTGGGGGGGGGGGGGGTCCGGTCCCTTTCTGTGGGTGTGGGCAGCCTGGATCCGAGAGGGGGGGGGGGATATTTGCCTGGTTCCTCCCACCCCCCCCCCCCAAGGAATGTGGGGTCAACAAGGGACCCCTTGTTCCCTCCGGGGCCGCCCCCGCTTCCGCGCCGGGGCCCTCCCCGGGTGGGTGGGGGGGGGGGGGCTGGACTTCGGGCCCCTCCCGTGGGAGGGAGCTGTCCCACACGCGTGGGTCCTCTGTCCAGGGTGCTGATGGGGGGGGGGGGGGGGGGGGCTGGGTCCCGAGCCAAGGTGACAGGTTCCCTCATTAGCCGTTGCCACGGAAACGGGCTCATCCGGGGGGGGGGGGGGGGGGGGGCGGGTGGGGGAGGGGAGGCGGTGGCCGCCACACAATGGAGCTGGGGAGGGGGCTTGGGGGGGGGGGGGGGTCCCAGGTGCCTGGGTTCCCCCCCGAAGGGGTGGGGTCGCTCCCCCGAGGTTGGGGTCCTCCGGGTCACCTTGTCGTCGTCGCCCCCCCGCCCCCTCCTCCTCCAGGCCCCCGCTGCCGCCGGCCCCGGCCATGGCGCTGCCCCGGGGGCTCGGCCTCCTCTTGCTGTTGGCGCTGGGGGGGCCCGGCGTCGCCATCATCATCCCCCCGGAGTGTGAGTGAGGCGTGGGGGGGGGGGGGGGGGGGGGGGGGGGGCTTGCACGCTTGCACGAGGACCCCTGGCACGAAGGACCCTTGGCACGCATGCCCCCCCCCCCCCCCCCCACCTTGCATGAGCGCTCCTTGCACGCTCGCCCCTCTCACACGAGGACCCCTCGCACGTTCGCCTCTCCCGCCTCGCACGGCCGCTCACGAGGGTCCCGTGACCCCCCCACGCTCCCGGGGGGAACCCCCTGCTCACTGCTGTGTTTCTCCCCCCCTCTGCTCCCGGGACGGTGCAGATGGTCTGCACGAGCGTGAGTCTGGGGGGGGGGTCTGGGGTCCCTGGTGGGGGGGGTCTTGGGGGGCCTCTGGGTGGCTCTGAGGACCCTGGAGTCTCTGTGGGGCCTGGGGAGGCTCCCTGAGGTCTCCGGGGGGGTCCCTATAGGGTCCCTGAGGTGCCTATGGGGGTGCCAGGGGGGTCTGTTGGGGGGTCTGGGGTCCCCAAGTGTCTTTGGGGGCTCCTTTGGGCCCTCGCAGGGTCTCCATGGGTCTGGGGAAGGGTCTCGGGAGGGTTCCTGAGGGCCTTATGGGATCCCTGGTGGTCCTGGGGGAGTCTTGGGGGTACCTGGGCTGTCCCTGGGGGTCCCACCTGCTGACACCCCCCCCCCCCTCCCCGCAGTCCTGCAGCCCCCCGAACTGACGGAGCAGCCCCCGGAGCAGCTCGTCGTCTTCCCCAGCGATGATGTCGTCCTCAAGTGCACCGCCACCGGCAACCCCCCCATCCAGTGAGTGACCCCCCCCCGTCTCCCCGTGTCCCCCCCCGTGTCCCCCCCTCAGTGACGGTGACCCCCCTGCCCGCAGGTACCGTTGGACGCGGGAGGACCAGCCCTTCGTCCCCGAGGACCACCCGGGGGTGACGGTGACCCCCGGCACGGGGACGCTGGTCATCAACGCCAGCCTGGCCGGCCGCCTGCAGGGCCGGTACCGCTGCTTCGCCGCCAACGCCCTGGGCACCGCGCTCTCCCTCGAGGCCCGCGTCATCGCCGAGAGTGAGACGGGGACCCCAGAACCCCCAGGCACCCCAAGACCCCCCTGGCATCCCCCTGGGCAGCCTCCACCCCCTCCTGGGCCCCTCCGAATTCACCCCCTGGGTGGCCCAAAAGCTGCCCTGAGGTCCCCTAAATCCCCCCAAAGCTGCCCTGGCATCCCCTAAATCCCCCTAGGGTGCCCCAGAGCCCCCTAAGGGTCCCTTAAGTCCCCTCAGATCCAGATGGGGGCCCCCTAAAATCCCCCTGGGAGCCCCCAGATCCCACAGGGTCCCCCTAGATTCCCCCCTCCCCCCATTTTCCTTGCCACACCACCTCACTCAAGGCCCAGACACTGGAGTCCTTGGCTAGTTTGGGTGGGGCAGGAAAAATCCCTTGGACCTGGGTGTTCCTGACTGGTTTTGGGGGGGGAACCCCCCAGACACGGGGGTCCCAGGCTGGTTTAGGAGGGCAGGGGGAACCCCCTGGACACGGGGGGGGGGGGGGTCCCTGGCTGGCTTGGGGGGATCCCCCCAGCTGCCCGTGGCCCCCAGCTGTTGTGGTCCCCAGACACGCCGCAGTGGCCCAAGGAGAAGGTGATGCCGGTGGAGGTGGAGGAGGGGGATCCCGTGGTGCTGCCTTGCGACCCCCCCAAGAGCGCCGTGCCCCCCAAGATCTACTGGCTCAACAGCCGTGAGCAACCGAGGCGGGGCTGGGGGGGGCTAATTCTGCACCTCTTGTACGCGGCTCCCCCCTGCAGCCCCTTATCCTCCCACCCCCCAGCACCCCCAGAATCCCCTCTGCACCCCCTTACCCCTGGAATCCCCCCTGCACCCCCAGAATCCCCTCTGCACCCCCTTACGCCTGGAATCCCCCCTGCACCCCCAGAATCCCCTCTGCACCCCCTTATCCCTGGAATCCCTCCTGCACCCCCAGAATCCCCTCCGCACCCCCTTACCCCTGGAATCCCCCCTGCACCCCCAGAATCCCCTCCGCACCCCCTTACCCCTGGAATCGCCCCTGCACCCCCAGAATCCCCTCTGCACCCCCTTACCCCTGGAATCCCCCCTGCACCCCCAGAATCCCCTCCGCACCCCCTTACCCCTGGAATCCCCCCTGCACCCCCAGAATCCCCCCTGCACCCCCAGAATCCCCTCCGCACCCCCTTACCCCTGGAATCCCCCCTGCACCCCCAGAATCCCCTCCGCACCCCCTTACCCCTGGAATCCCCCCTGCACCCCCAGAATCCCCTCTGCACCCCCTTATCCCTGGAATCCCCTCTGCACCCCCAGAATCCCCTCCGCACCCCCTTATCCCTGGAATCCCCCCTGCACCCCCAGAATCCCCTCTGCACCCTGTTGCAACCCTGGGATGCTCCTACACCCCATTACAGCCCCTCAACACCATGAGACCCCCCCCCCGATGCCCCCCTGCACCCTGTTGCACCCCCCAACCCCAATTGTGCCCCACAGCACCCCTGGGGTCCCGATACCCCTCGCCCCCCCCCCCCCACCCGGAGTCCCCTGGGTCCCCTTGCCCCTCGCTGCACCCACTTGCCGTCCCAACACCCCACTGCACCCCACATCCCCCTCCCAAACGCACCGCTCCCCCGTTTCCCACTCCCTGTGCCCCCGCCGCAGGCGAGGGGGGGGGGGGGGGGGGCCTGGGGGCGAAGGGGACCCCCTTAACCCCCCCCGTGTCCCGTCGTCCCCCCCCCCCCAGGCATCGTGCACATCGCACAGGACGCGCGGGTGAGCATGGGGCAGGATGGGTTCCTCTACTTCGCCAACGCGCTGGTGGGCGACAGCCACCCCGACTACATCTGCCATGCCCACTACCTGGGGCCCCGCACCATCATCCAGAAGGAACCCCTCGACCTCCGCGTGGCCCCCAGTACGTTCAGGGGGGGGGGGCCGGGACCCCCAGAGTTGCCCCCAGAGCCTCCCCAGAACCCAGCTCTCCTGGGGACCCTCTAACCCCCTGAAGTCACTTCTATGGGACCTTTTCCAGGGGACCCCACCTTAAAATCCCCCCTAATACTCTCCAGCACCCATAGAACTGCTCCGTCCAGCCGAAGCCCCCCCGCCTCAACCCATAGGGCCCCCCCCCAGAGAGGACCCCGCTTTGGGATCTCCCCCCCATCGAGCCCACAGAGCCACCCCACCTTGAGGTCCCCCCTCAAAAAGCCCCCTGGAGACCCCCACTCCTTGGAAGGATGGCCTGGGGGGGGGGGTCTCTTGGTGTATAGGGGACTCACTGGGAGTATGGGGGGTTCTGGGTGGGGTCTGCTGGTATAGGGTTCATCCCTGGGGCTCTGGGGGGGGGTCTCTGAGTTTGGGGGGGTCCTTGGGAGTATGGCAGGGGCTCAGGGGGAGTCCCTTGGTGAATGAGGGGGGTCCCTTGGTGAATGAGGGGGGTCCTCAGGAATATGGGGGGGGATCTTGGGGCTCATGAGGAAGGTTGTTGGTATATGGGGGATTCCTGGGGCTTGGGGGGGGGTCCCTTGGAGCCCCTCAGGAGTAGGGGGGGGCCCTGGCATTCTGAAGGGGGGCTCTGGGGGTGCCCCCCGCCCCTGCTAACCCCCTTCTCCCCCCTCCGCCGCAGGTAACTCGGTGCAGTCTCGCCGTCCTCGCCTCGTGGTGCCCCAGGACCCGCAGCCCCCCCACGTCGCCCTACGGGGGGGCACCCTGGTCCTCGAGTGCATTGCTGAGGGGCTGTGAGTCTTGGGGGGGGGCCCTGGGGAGGAGCTGGGGGTGTCGGGGAGGTCCTGGAGGGTCCCTGGGGTGCTGAGGGAGGGCCGGGGGGATGCCAGAGCTGGCGTGGGGCTACGAAAGGGGTGTCAAGACCCCCCCCCCCACACCCCCAGCCCCACGCCGGCGGTGCGGTGGCAGCGGTTGAACGGGCCCCTGCCGCGGGGCCGGGCCTCGCTGGAGAACTTCAACAAGACGCTGCGGCTGCGGGCGGTGGAGGAGGCGGACGACGGCGAGTACGAGTGCGTGGCCGAGAACAGCCAAGGCCAGGCGCGACGCAGCCACCTCGTCACCGTCGAGGGTAGGGCGCTGGGGACACTGGGACGCGCTGGGGTGGGAGCTGGGGGCACTGGGAGGCACTGGGGTGGGTGCTGGGAGGCACAGAGGGGAACTGGTGGCACTGGGACGCGCAGGGGTGGTCGTGGGGAGCACTGGGGTGGGAGCTGGGAGGCACAGAGGGGAACTGGTGGCACTGGGATGCACGGGGGTGGAAGCTAGGGGCACTGGGGTGGGAGTTGGGGTGCTGGGAGGCACTGGTATGGGTGCTGGGGGATGCTGGGAGGCAGAGAGGGGAACTGGTGGCACTGGGACGCACGGGGGTGGAAGCTAGGGGCACCGGGAGGCACTGGGACCCGCTGGGGTGGTTGCGGGTGGCACTGGGAGGCACTGGTGTGGGTGCTGGGAGGCACAGAGGGGAACTGGTGGCACTGGGACGCACAGGGGTGGTCGTGGGGGGCACTGGGGTGGGAGCTGGGGTGCTGGGAGGCACTGGGCTGGGTGCTGGGAGACACGGAGGGGAACTGGTAGCACTGGGACACACGGGGGTGGAATCTAGGAGCACCGGGAGGCACTGGTATGGGTGCTGGGAGGCACTGGGAGGCAGAGAGGGGAACTGGTGGCACTGGGACGCACAGGGGTGGAAGCTAGGAGCACTGGGACCCGCTGGGGTGATCGAGGAGGGCACTGGGGTGGGGGCTGGGGCACTGGGAGGCACTGGTATGGGTGCTGGGGGATGCTGGGAGGCAGAGAGGGGCGAACTGGTGGCACTGGGACGCACAGGGGTGGTCGTGGGGAGCACTGGGGTGGGAGCTGGGGTGCTGGGAGGCACTGGTATGGGTGCTGGGGGATGCTGGGAGGCAGAGAGGGGAACTGGTGGCACTGGGACGCACGGGGGTGGAAGCTAGGGGCACCGGGAGGCACTGGGACCCGCTGGGGTGGTTGCGGGGGGCACCGGGAGGCACTGGTGTGGGTGCTGGGAGGCACAGAGGGGAACTGGTGGCACTGGGACGTGCAGGGGTGGAAGCTAGGGGCACTGGGAGGCACTGGGGTGGGTGCTGGGAGGCATAGAGGGGCGAACTGGTGGCACTGGGATGCACAGGGGTGGTCGTGGGGGGCACTGGGATGGGAGCTGGGGTGCTGAGAGGCACTGGGCTGGGTGCTGGGAGACACGGAGGGGAACTGGTGGCAGTGGGACACACGGGGGTGGAATCTAGGAGCACCGGGAGGCACTGGTATGGGTGCTGGGAGGCACTGGGAGGCAGAGAGGGGAACTGGTGGCACTGGGATGCACAGGGGTGGTCGTGGGGGGCACTGGGGTGGGAGCTGGGGTGCTGGGAGGCACTGGTATGGGTGCTGGGGGATGCTGGGAGGCAGAGAGGGGAACTGGTGGCACTGGGACGCACGGGGGTGGAAGCTAGGGGCACCGGGAAGCACTGGGACCCGCTGGGGTGGTTGCGGGGGGCACTGGGAGGCACTGGTGTGGGTGCTGGGAGGCACAGAGGGGAACTGGTGGCACTGGGACGCACAGGGGTGGTCGTGAGGGGCGCTGGGGTGCTGGGAGGCACTGGTATGGGTGCTGGGAGGCGCTGGGAGGCACAGAGGGGAACTGGTGGCACTGGGACGCGCAGGGGTGGAAGCTAGGGGCACTGGGGCCCACTGGGGTCGGAGCTGGGGGCACTAGGAAGCACTGGGATCCGCTGGGATGGGCAGTGGGAGACGGGTGACTGGGGCGGGAGGCCTGGGGGCAGGTCTATGGGGTGCTGGGTGGGGGGCAGCGGGGTGTGTGTGTTTGGGGGGGGTCCCTGACATCCCCTTGTCCCCCTCCCCAGCGGCCCCGTACTGGGTGCGCCGCCCCCAGAGCGGGGTCTTCGGCCCCGGGGAGACGGCGCGGCTGGACTGCCTGGTGGAGGGCAAACCCCGGCCCCACGTCGCCTGGCGCCTCAACGGGGTCCCCATCGAAGGTGGGGGGGGGGGGAGACACGCCTCAGGGTCTGGGGGGGGGGGCCCTGGAGGGGTGTTGGGGTCCCGTGGGGATTATTGGGGGGCTGGAGAGGGGGATAGAGGCCTTTTTGGGGTGGGGTTATTGGGGTCTGGGGAGGCTGGAGGGGGTGTTGGGGGGCTCTCCGGAAGATGTCGGGGTCACTGGGGAGGGTATGGGGGTCCCTGGGGAGGCAGTGAGTGTTCCTGGGGGTGGGTGGGCATCCCCAGGGAGGCTGTGGGGGTCTCTGGGGAGGCAGGAGGTGTCCCTGAGGGTGGGTGGGGGGTCTTTGAGGAGGCCGTGGGGGTCCCCAGGGAGGCCGTGGGGGTCCTTGGGGAGGCAGGAGGTGTCCCTGAGGGTAGGTGGGGGTCCTTGGGGAGGCTGTGGGGGTCCCCAGAGAGGCAGCGGGTGTCCCTGGGGTTGGGTGGGGGTCCTTGAGGAGGCTGTGGGGGTCCCCAGGGAGGCCGTGGGGGTCCTTGGGGAGGCAGGAGGTGTCCCTGAGGGTGGGTGGGGGTCCCTGGGGAGGCTGTGAGGGTCCCTGGGGAGGCAGTGGGTGTCCCTGGGGGTGGGTGGGCATCCCCAGGGAGGCCGTGGGGGTCCCCAGGGAGGCCGTGGGGGTCCTTGGGGAGGCAGGAGGTGTCCCTGAGGGTGGGCGGGGGTACCCGGGGAGGCCATGGGGGTCCTTGGGGAGGCCGTGGGGGTCCCCGGGGAGGCAGCAGGGTCCCGCGGGTGCCCTCACGCCCCCCACCCCGTTGCAGAGGTGCCGGGGTCCAGCCGTCGCGCGGTGCGGGAAGGGGCGCTGGTGCTGTCCCGCCTGGAACCCAACGACACGCTGGTGGCCCAGTGCGAGGCCCACAACCGCCACGGGCGCCTGCTGGCCAACGCCTTCGTCTACGTCGTGGGTGCGTGGCGGGGGCGAGGGTCTCGTTGTTCCCCCACCCCCCCACCCCCCCCCAAACGGGTACCCCCGTCCCCGCGGCAACAGGCGGCCGTCCCCACGGCGACGGCGGCGTCCCCGCGGCGACGGCATCCCCGTCCCACGGCGTTCCCCCCACCGCCGGCCAGCGGATGTGGTCCCCGATTCCACCGCATCCTCGACGGGCAACCGCATCCCCCCCCCCCCCCCCCCCCCCTTGCTTTGGCAACAGCATCCCCTCCGTGGCAACCGCATCTCCGTGGCAACCGGGTCTCCCCCTCTGGCAACCGTCCCCATGGCAACCCCTTCCGTTGCCACGGCAACCGGGCAAACAGGACCCTCGCCGTGGCAACCCAGCCTGGAGACGGTTGCCGCACAACCCGCCTTATCAATCGCTGTTCCCGTGGCGACCCTGTTGCCACGGCGATGGCGACTGGGGGTACCTGTTGCCGTGGCGATGGCCGTCTCTACGGCAACCGGGGGTCCCCGTTGCCGTGGCGATGGCTAGGGATGGCCTTGATGTCGCGGGAGGGGAGTGGGAGGTTTTGGGGGGGGGTCCAGACACCCCGTTCACTTCCCTGGACCTCTCCCCCCCCCTCCAGAGCTGCCGGTGAAGATCCTGACGCCGGACGAGACGCCGTACGCCGTGGTGGAGAACCAGACGGCGTTCCTGCACTGCCGGGCCTTCGGGGCCCCCGCGCCCACCGTCGAGTGGTGAGAGACCCTCCCTGGGACCCCTCCCAGACCCCACCGAGACCCCCGGTGTGTCCCCCCTTGATGCTTTGCCCCCTCCCCAGGCTGACCCCGGGGCTGGAGCCGGCCCTGCAGGATGACCGGGCCTTCGTCTTCACCAACGGGACCCTGCGGCTGGGCCCGGCGGCGCGGGGGGACGGGGGTCCCTTCACTTGCCGGGCCCACAACGCCCACAGCAACGCCAGCGTCATCGCCCACCTCGACGTCAAAGGTACCGGGACCCCCGGGGGACCCCCCCCGCCCTGCGACGGCTCACGATACCCCCGGGATGTCCCTTATTCCCCTGGAGAATGTTTGGGATTCCCAAATCCTTCCAGGGACCCCTCGGAGCCCCCCCAGGGTCACCTCAGAGCCTCCTCAGGGACCCCCGAATCCTTCCTGGGACCTCACAGACCTCTCCAGTCTCCCCCAGATCCTTTCCAGCACCCCCCAGAGCCTCCCAAGGACCCCTAAATCCTTCCTGGGACTCCCCAAGCCCTCCTGTGCCTTCCAAATCCTTCCTGAGAGCCCCCCAAAGCCTCTCCAGGGCCCCCCCCCCCCCATCTTTCCTGGTGCCGCCAAGAGCCCTCCAGGGGCCCCCAAATCCTTCCTGGGATCCTCCAGTGCCCCCCCAAGTCTTTTCGGGGATCCCCAAGAGCCTCATAGAACCCCCCAGATCCTTCCTGGGATCCCCAAGAGCCATCCCGTGCCCCCCAAATCCTTCCTGAGACTCCTATATCCTTACGGGGACCCCCCCTCAAGCCCTCCCAGATCCTTCCTGGGACCCTCAGAGCCCCTTCAAGTCCCCCTAAATTCTTCCTGGCACCCCCAGGGTGCCCCCCCCCCCCTCCCCAAATCCTACCCAGCACCCCTCGGCCCCTCTCCGTTAACCCTTCGCTGCCCACGGCAGTGGCTACACGGATCGAGGTGCCCCCCCAGACCGTGACGGCAAAGAAGGGGGAGACGGTGACCTTCCGCTGCGTGGCCGCCTTCGACCCCGGGCTGGCCCACCACGGCCTCGAGTGGCGCCGGGACGGGCGGCTGCTGCGCGAAACGGCCGACAGCGACAAGTGAGGGGGGCGAGGGGGGGGGGTCCTGGAGGGTCCTGCGCCCCCCCCCCCCCCAGGTGGGGCTGACAGCGCCTGCCTCTCCCCTCAGGTACTCGCTGACCGGGGACACGCTGACGGTGGCCGGAGTGGACTACGCTGACCAGGGGAGCTTCTCCTGCCGCGCCTGGACCCTCCTGGACTCTGTCGAGGCCGAAGCGCAGCTCCGTGTCGTGGGTGAGCCCCCCCCCCCCCCCCCCCATCTCAAATCCCGGGGAGGGGGACACGTGGGACCCTGCTGGGGGGCCCCCCAAATCCTCCCGGGGCACCACCCGCACCCAGGGCTGGGTCTGTCCCGGATCTGATCCCATTATGCCCAGTTTTGCCCCAGTTACGCCTCTGTTACCTCTGATTCTGCCCCAGAGACCCCAGTTCTGCCCCAGAGACCCCAGTTCTGCCCCACTGCCCTTCACTAACTGCCCCGGCCCCCCCCCCCCCCAGGCCGGCCGGGCCCCGTGCGGGATCTGCAGGTGGTGGAGGTGGACGAACGCCAGGTCCGGCTCACCTGGACCCCAGGAGACGAGCACAACAGCCCCGTGGAGAGTAAGGGGGGGGGCCCGGGGGGGGGGGTTCTGGGGGTCTTTAGGGGGTCCTAGGGGTCTCCAGGGTGGGACTGGGGGGAAATCAGGGGGACCTAGGGTGTCTGGGGGGGGGGGGCTATGGGGAGGTCAGGAGGTGTCAGGGTTATGTTCAGGGCTGTTGGGAGCTGATGGGGTCCTGGGGGGCTTCAGGGGGTCCTTGGGGGGGGGATTTTGGGTGTCTGGGAGGGGCTCAGGGTGGTCTTGGAGGGGTTCAGAGGTCATGGGGGAAGCTGAGGGTTTTGGGGGGAAGCGGAGGGGTTCAGGGCATCTCCTGGTGTTGGAGGAGGAATCTGGGGTTGTCGGGGCTGGAGGAGGAGGAACGGTGGAGGTGGTGGGGATTTGGGGGTGCTGGGGAGCTTGGGGGCACCCGTAACCCCCCCATCCCACCCCCCCAGAGTTCGTGGTGGAGGAAGAGGAGGGCATCTTCGCGCCCGGACGTTTCGTGGAGCGGCTGACGGTGCCGGGGGAGCAGCCCTGGGCCCCCCTCACCCTCTCGCCCTACGGCCGCTACCGATTCCGGGTGCTGGCGGCAAACGCCTACGGCCGGGGGGAGCCCAGCGCCCCCAGCGCCCCCATCTCCACCCCCCCCGCGGGTGAGTGCCCCCCGGGGACCCCGAAACCCCCATGTCCAGCCCCCCCCCCCCCCCCCGGTGAGTAGGTGCCCCCCAAAATCCTTCCTGGGGATCTGCAATCCCCGCCCAGTGCCCCACTGCCACCCCCTGGTAGGTAAGTGCCTCCCAGGCACCCTGGGGACCCCAAAACCCCTTTGCTGCCCCCCCCCCCCCAGTGAAGACACCCCCCCCCCATCAAATGCTTCTGGGGACCATGAACCCCCCCCCAAGGGACCTCAAATCCCCCCCCAAGGGACCCCAAACCCTACCCCGGCATTCCCATATCCCACATCCAACTGGTACCAACCACCCAAAAGGGGTTGGAGGGTGTCTCTGGCCCCCCCCAAAGGGTCTGTGGGTATTTGGGGGGGGGTCTCTGAGCTTCTATCCACCCCCCCCCAGCCCCCGAGCGCAACCCTGGGGGGGTCAAGGGTGAAGGCAACGAGACCAACAACCTGGTCATCACCTGGCAGGTACCGGGGACCCAGCGTCCTGGAAAAGTGTGGGGGGGGGCTTTGGGGAGCCAGGGGGACCGGAGATCCCAGCTTGGGGGGGCTGGGGGACCCCAGTGAGGGGTTTTGGGGATCGAGGGGGGGGGCTGGGGCAGGTTTAGGAGGGGTGGGAAGGTATGGGGCAGGTTTGGGGGGGGCTTGGGGCAAGTTTGGGGGTGGCTCCCTTTGGCTAAGGACAAGCTTGAGGGGCTTGGGGGGGTCTCAGGGAAGGCTTGGGGGGCTTGGGGCAGGTTTGGGGGGGGTCAGGGGGGCTTGGGGTGGGTCCCTTCAGCATGGGGCAGGTTTGGGGGGGGGGGGGTCAGAGGGGCCCCGAGCCAGTTGAGGGGGGGGGTCCCTCTGTCTCGGGTCACGTTCCGGGGGATGTGGGGCAGGTTTGGGGGGCGTCCTTCTACCCTGAGGGAGTTTGGGGAGCTCAGAGGGAACTGGGGGGGGGGGGTGTCTCTCCAGGCCGGGGCGTGTTTGGGGGGCCCGGGGGGGGGGTGGTGTGGATTTGGGGGTTCGGGGTGGGGGGCGCTGAGGCCCTGCCCGCAGCCGCTGGCGCCGGGGGAGTGGAACGCGGCCGAGGTGCGGTACCGGGTGCAGTGGCGGGCGCTGGAGCCGGCGGTGGGCCGCTGGCGTGAGGAGACGGTGGGGGGGCCCCCCCGTCGTGGTGGGGGGCACCCCGACCTTCAGCCCCTACGAGATCCGGGTGCAGGCGGTCAACGACGCCGGGAAGGGCCCCGAGCCCGCCATCGTCGTCGGTTACTCGGGAGAAGACCGTGAGTCGGGGGCCCCCCCAAAAAATCCTTGGGTGGGGTGGGGTGGGCAATTGTGGGGGCAGAGAGACCCTCGAGGGGGATGACCCCAAATTTGGGGGTGCTGGGAGACCCCAAGGTAGGGGCAGCCTCTGTTTGGGGGTGCTGAGAAACACCAAGGTGGGGAGACCCCGAATTTGGGGGTGCTGGGAGACCCCAAGGTAGGGGCAGCCTCTGTTTGGGGGTGCTGAGAAACACCAAGGTGGGGAGACCCCAAATTTGGGGGTGCTGGGAGACCCCAGGGTGGGATTTCCCAGTTCGGGGGGGGGAGTGGAGAGACCCTGGTGGCGTGGGGGGGGGGTGAGTGTCAGATTAGGGGGGTGCTGAGAGACCCCAGGGTGGGGGGGACCCCAGATCTGGGCTGCAGAGAGTCATGGAAAGGGGGAGACCCAGATCTGGGGGTGCATTTTTTTGGGGGGGGGGGGGGCCTCTCTGGGAATATCCTATATTGGGGGGGTTGGAGGGTCTTCGTTTTGGGGGGGACCCTCTATCTGGGGATGTCTCAGGGATGCCTACATTGGGGGTCTTCAGAGGCTTCACAGCCACCCCCCCCGCCGTGTATGTGGGTCTGGGGGCTCACACTGCTGCCCCCCCCCCCCCCCCCAGTGCCACTAGCGTACCCCGAAAACGTGGGGGTGGAAATCCTGAACAGCACCAGCGTGCGGGTGCGCTGGAGCCTGGCGGGGACCCCCCCAAAACCTGCGCGGGCACCTCCGGGGATTTCGGGTAAGGGGGAGCGCTGGGGGGGGGGGGGAAGGGTGGCGAACAGGGGACTTGGGGGGGCTGCTGGGGATGTGGGGGTACAGGGATATTTGGGGGGGGGGGCTCCATGGGCTGGGGGGTAGTTTGGGGGGGCACCGAGGCAGCTTGGGGGGGTCCCCACTGCCGGGGGGAGGGGGGGGTGGCGAACAGGGGACTTGGGGGGGCTGCTGGGGATGTGGGGGTACAGGGATATTTGGGGGGGGGGCTCCATGGCTGGGGCGTAGTTTGGGGGGCACCGAGGCAGCTTGGGGGGGTCCCCACTGCCTGGGGGAGGGGGGTGGCGAACAGGGGACTTGGGGGGGCTGCTGGGGATGTGGGGGTACAGGGATATTTGGGGGGGGGGGCTCCATGGGCTGGGGCGTAGTTTGGGGGGCACCGAGGCAGCTTGGGGGGGGTCCCCACTGCCTGGGGGAGGGGGGTGGCGAACAGGGGACTTGGGGGGGCTGCTGGGGATGTGGGGGTACAGGGATATTTGGGGGGGGGGCTCCATGGGCTGGGGGGTAGTTTGGGGGGCACCGAGGCAGCTTGGGGGGGGTCCCCACTGCCTGATGTGCCCCCCCCCCCCTCCTCCTCCCCCAGGTGCTGTACTGGCGTGAGGGCTGGGTGGGGGAGCGGGCACGCCGGCAGGCCCCCCTCGCCCCCCCCGGGGGGCACCCCAGGGTGCTGACGGTGCCCGGCGAGGCCAGCGGGGTGCTGCTGGGGGGGCTGCGCCCCTGGAGCCGCTACCGCCTCCAGGTCGTCGTCTTCAACGGGCGGGGGGACGGCCCCCCCAGCGACGAGAT
>NC_064917.1:32035-64713 GCF_929443795.1 Astur gentilis | reverse complement strand
CCAGTCTTTGAGGACCCCCCCCCCTGTCTTTGGGGACCCCCCCCAGTGTTTGAGGACCCCCCCACCTTTGGGGACCCCTCCCCCCACCTTTGGGGACCATCCAGCCTTTGGGGACCCCCCCCCAGCGTTTGGGGGACCCCCCCAGTCTTTGGGGACCCCCCCCCCCAGTCTTTGAGGACCCCCCCCCAGTCTTTGGGGACCCCCCCCCCCAGTGTTTGAGGACCCCCCCACCTTTGGGGACACCCCCCCCCCCCCGCCTTTGGGGACCATCCAGCCTTTGGGGACCCCCCCCAGCGTTTGGGGGACCCCCCCAGTCTTTGGGGACCCCCCCCAGTGTTTGAGGACCCCCCCCTCTGCCTTTGGAGACCCCCCCCAGCGTTTAGGGGACCCCCCCAGTCTTTGGGGACCCCCCCCAAGTGTTTGAGGATCCCCCCGTCTTTGGGGACCCCTCCCTCTGCCTTTGGGGACCCCCCCCCAGTCTTTGGGGGACCCCCCCCAGCCTTTGGGGGACCCCCCCCAGTCTTTGGGGACCCCCCCCCCAAGTGTTTGAGGACCCCCCCGTCTTTGGGGACCCCTCCCTCTGCCTTTGAGAACCCCCCCCCCCAGTCTTTGGGGACCCCCCCCCAGTCTTTGGGGACCCCCCCCCCCAGTGTTTGAGGACCCCCCCCAACTTTGGGGACCCCTCCCCCCGCCTTTGGGGACCATCCAGCCTTTGGGGACCCCCCCCCAGCGTTTGGGGGACCCCCCCAGTCTTTAAGGACCCCCCCCCCCCAGTCTTTGGGGACCCCCCCCCATCTTTGGGGACCATCCAGTGTTTGAGGACCCCCCCCCCAGCCTTTGGGGACCCCCCCCACATCTTTGGGGACCCCTCCCTCTGCCTTTGGGGACCATCCAGTCTTTGGGGACCCCCCCCAGTTTTTGAGGACCCCCCCCCATCTTTGGGGGCCCCCCCATCTTTGGGGACCCCCTGCACATCTTTGGGGGCCCCCCCCCAGTCTTTGAGGACCCCCCCCCCATCTTTGGGGACCCCCTACATATCTGCGCCCCCCCCCCCCAGCCTTTGGGCCCCCCCCCCCAGTGTTTGGGGACCCCCCCCCAGCCTTTGGGGACCCCCCCCCATCTTTGGGGACCCCCCCCATCCACTGGGGACCGCTCTACGTCCTTTTGGGGAGCCCAAATGTCCCCCCCATTTTAGGGACAGCCCCCCCCCCCAAATGTCAGTTTGAGGACAAGGTGGGCTGGGGGCAGTTTGCCCCCCCCCCCCATCCTTCAGGACCCCCAAAATGTCCCCAAATTGGGGACCCCCCCCCCACCCCACAGAGCCCCCGCAGGGGACACCCCAAATCTTCCCCTTTTGCCCCCCCCCCCCAAAAAAAACCTCCCCCTTGACCCTCACACGGGCCCCCCCAAAATCTCCCCAGCAGCCCCCCCCCCCCCCCCATTAGGGGTCTCCCCCAGGGAATCCCCCTCCCCAATTTCCCTCCGAACCCCAATTTTAGGCGCCCCCCCCCCCCAGCATCCCTCTTTTTTTTGGGGGGGGGGGGGGTCTCTCCTGCCCCTTTCTCTTTTTTTTCATCTTTTCTCTTAATTTTGGGGTTTGGGGGGGTCCTGGGTTTTGGGGGGGGGGGGGGCTGATCCCCAGGGCTCGGGGGGGGGGGGGGGCCAGCAGGGGATGGGGGGGGGGGCCCACATTTGGGGGGGGGGCTAATTGCTGTTTTTCTTCTCTCTTTTTTTTTTCTTTTTTTCCGTTGTTTTCCCATCTTTTTGTGTGGTTTTTGTTTTGGTTTTTTTTAAAATTTTTATTTCCTTCATTTTTTTTTTTTTCTTCATTTCCCTTTTTTTAACCTTTTTGATTTCTCCCCATCCCACCCCACCAGGGTTTCGGGGGACCCCCCTGCGGCCGCCCCCCCCCCCCACCCCAGACCCACAGCCCCCCGGTACCTTGGTGTGACCCCCCCCCCCCCCCCCAAATTCCAAAGGGGGGGGGGTGTCACCCCCCCCCCCCCCCAAATTCCAAAGGGGGGGGGTGTCACGCTCCCGGAATCGCTCCGTCCCCCCACTCATGGGGACCCCAAATTTGGGTGGGGATACCCCAAAATTGGAGGGGGGAACCCCCAAACCCCTGGGGTCCCCCCCCCCCCCTCCCGGACTGCTCCTGGTTTTTGGGGAGCCCCTTGGGAATGGGGGGGGGGGGGAGGGGGGGGGGGGGGAGCGGGTTCAATACAGGGACCTGCTGCCATTGCGTCGCCTGGCTCTTTTTTTGGGGGAAAACGGGGCTTTTTTGGGGTTCCTCGCTGCCCCTATAGCTCCTGGATGGCCCCGGGGAGGTGAGTCCGTCCGTACGGCCTGGGGGGGGGGGGGGAGGACCCTATGTAGTCCTGGGGGGGGACCTATGCATCCTGTAGGGGTTCTAAAACCATCATATATTTTGGGGAGAAATCCAGAGAAGCGCGTAAATGTTTTGGGGGGATCTATACGGCGGCCGTGTGCCCCTGGGGGGGGGCGGTCTGTGCAACTCTGGAGAAATCTATATGTCCCTGGGAGGGGTTATAGAGCCCTGGAGATGTCTATATGTCCCTGGGAGGGGTTATGGAGCCCTGGAGAAATCTATATGTCCCTGGGAGGGGTTATGGAGCCCTGGAGAAATCAATATGTTTCTGGGAGGGGTTATAGAGCCCTGGAGAAATCTATATGTCCCTGGGAGGGGTTATGGAGCCCTGGAGGTGTCTATATGTCCCTGGGAGGGATTATGGAGCCCCGGAGGTGTCTATATGTCCCTGGGAGGGGTTATGGAGCCCCGGAGGTGTCTATATGTCCCTGCGAGGGGTTATGGAGCCCTGGAGAAATCTATATGTCCCTGGGAGGGATTATGGAGCCCCAGAGGTGTCTATATGTCCCTGGGAGGGGTTATGGAGCCCTGGAGAAATCTATATGTCCCTGGGAGAGGTTATGGAGCCCTGGAGGTGTCTATATGTCCCTGGGAGGGGTTATGGAGCCCCGGAGGTGTCTATATGTCCCTGGGAGGGGTTATGGAGCCCCGGAGGTGTCTATATGTCCCTGGGAGGGGTTCTAGAGCCCCGGAGGTGTCTATATGTCCCTGGAGGGGTTATGGAGCCCTGGAGAAATCTATATGTCTCTGGGAGGGGTTATAGAGCCCTGGAGAAATCTATATGTCCCTGGGAGGGGTTATGGAGCCCCGGAGGTGTCTATATGTCCCTGGGAGGGGTTATGGAGCCCTGGAGAAATCTATATGTCTCTGGGAGGGGTTATAGAGCCCTGGAGAAATCTATACGTCCCTGGGAGGGGTTATGGAGCCCCGGAAGTGTCTATATGTCCCTGGGAGGGGTTCTAGAGCCCTGAAGAAATCTATATGTCCCTGGGAGGGGTTATGGAGCCCTGGAGGTGTCTATATGTCCCTGGGAGGGGTTATGGAGCCCCGGAGGTGTCTATATGTCCCTGGGAGGGGTTATGGAGCCCTGGAGGTGTCTATATGTCCCTGGGAGGGGTTATGGAGCCCCGGAGGTGTCTATATGTCCCTGGGAGGGTTTCTAGAGCCCCGGAGGTGTCTATATGTCCCTGGGAGGGGTTATGGAGCCCCGGAGGTGTCTATATATGTCCCTGGGAGGGTTTCTAGAGCCCCGGAGGTGTCTATATGTCCCTGGGAGGGGTTATGGAGCCCTGGAGAAATCTATATGTCTCTGGGAGGGGTTATAGAGCCCTGGAGAAATCTATATGTCCCTGGGAGGGGTTATGGAGCCCCGGAGGTGTCTATATGTCCCTAGGAGGGATCTGTGTGGCCCCTACACATCCCTATAGGGGGGGTCTATGCAGCCCAGGGGGGGGCCATGTGCCCCTTATCTATTTTGGGGGGGGGGGTCCGGACAGCTCTTATCAGCCCCCGGGGGGGGGGTCTGTGTGGTGCTGGGACATCCCAGGGGGGTCTATAGGGTCCCTACGCAGCCCTGGGCGGGAGCACAGGCCCTGTGTATGGTGGGGGCCCCTATAGAAGGTGGGGGGGGGGGGTCCCCATGGCCCCTATGTAGAAAAGAAGGAGCTTCTATCAATGGCCATAAGCCACGCCCCCCGACGGAGCCACGCCCCTCTGGGCGGAGCCACGCCTCCAGGGCGCAGTTCTACTTCAGGGCGAGGCCACGCCCCCTCCCGACGAGACCACGCCTCCAGGCTAACGGCCCCACCCCCAAGTAAAACCCCGCGCCGCTGTGAAGCTCCGCCCCGGCGGAGAGGCTCCGCCCCGCTCCGCCCCCTGGTCCCACGTCTCCCCAGAGGCGGGAGCGACCAATCGGCGGGCAGAGAGTGGAGGGTGGGGAGCGCCGCCATTGGCCGGCCGAGCGGCGGCGCGTTCCCATTGGCCGCGGCGGGGCGGAGGCGCGGCGGAGGAGGGAGCGGCGCGCGGGAGAGCGGCGAGGCTGAGGTGAGCGGCGGCAGCGCTCGGAGGGGGCCCGGCCGGTTGGGGGAGGGGAAAACGGGCAACCGGGCGAAATCCGGGGACCCATCCGGTAAAGGGGGTGTGTGCCGGGATGGGAGGGGGGGCGTCCGGTAAGGAACCATCCGGGTGAGGCCGTTTCCCCCCCTCCCTCACCCCCCCACTTCCGCCTTTTTCCTCCCCCCCTCACAGCGCAGCGGCGTTGCCATGGCGACGACGGCGCACCCCTATTGGCCGCGTTCGCTGCCGTTGCCGGGTTACGTGGCCAGCGAGCGTCCCGGCTGGCAGTGCGCAGGCGCGGTAGCGGCGGCCGGGGCGGGGTTACTGGCTCTGGGCTGGGCGTTGGGCGGAGCGAGGGGAGGGGCAACGAGAAGCCCCGCCCGCCGCCTGGCCCTGGGCTGGTTCCTGATGTGCGCGGGGGTGCATGGGATACTGGAGGGCTATTTCAGCCTGCGGCACCGGGAGCTGCCCGCCGACACCGGTTTGCTGGCCGACGTCTGTGAGCACCGGGGCGGGGACGCTCGGGGGCCTTGGGGGAGGGTCTGATGGTGGTCTGGGGAGGGGCTGGGTCTGCTCAGGGGGGGTCTGGGTCTCTTCGGGGGGAGGGGCTGGGTCTTCTAATGGGGGATCTGGGTGCCCTGGGGAGGGTCTTGGCCCCCTGGGTGCCTTTGGGGAGGGGTCCCCTGGGGCATCCGTGGGCCCTGAAGGGAAAAGGGGGTTCTCCGGACACCTGGGGAGGGGGACACGTGGGGGCCAGAGGGCTGTGGGGCAGGGTGGGAGTCCGCTGGGTGGTCTGGGGGGGGGGGGGGGGGCCACCTGCCTGCCCAGGATGCCTGGGTCACACCGTCAACCCCGTGCTGCCCGCAGGGAAGGAGTACGCCAAAGCCGACAGCCGCTACATGACGTGAGTTGGGGAGGCGGACGGGGAGGGAGGGGTGTCTGAGGGACCCGGCCGTCCGGGCTGATCCCACTCCGTGTGTGTCTCCCCCTTTCCAGGAGCGATGACTTCACGGTTGCCATGGAGACAGTGACGGCCTGGGCCTGGGGTCCTCTCAGCTTCCTCACCTTCCTCGCCTTCCTGCGCCGCCACCCCATCCGCTACATCCTGCAGCTCCTCGTCTCCCTCGGTACGCCTAGGGACCCCCGCGCGCCCAGGGGAGAGGGGTAAGGGGGTGGGGGGCCGCCCGCATCCCCTGAGCCTCCCGCTCTCCCCGATGGCATCTCCCTTCCCGCACGCAGGTCAGCTCTACGGTGACGTTCTGTACTTCGCCACGGAGGCTCGGGCGGGCTGGACCCACAGCGACCCGCGACCCCTCTACTTTTGGGGCTACTTCGTGGGGCTGAACGGGGTGTGGGTGCTGGTGCCCGGCGCCCTCCTCATCGACGCCTGCCGCAACCTGGCTGCCGCCCAGCGCGCCCTCGACCGTCCTCGCCACAAGGCCCACTGAGCCGGGACGCCAGCCGGGAGACACCCCCGCACCGCCAAGGGGCTGCTCGGGGCGAATTCGGCACTGGCGAGTCCTGGAATATTCCGGAGATGGATCGGGCACGTGCCTGCGTCCCATCGGTGCGATCCTGGTGCTGGTTTTGTTCTCCACCCCGGCTCCAAAAGAGCTCAGGGACAGCGGCCTGAATGCCTGGGACCCCCTGGGGGGGGGGGGGGGGGGGGGGGCTCCACCCTCATTAGCGGGGTTGTGTGATTGGGTTTTAATAAATGAGCTGGAACCGGAGCCGCGGGTCTGTGCTGGGAGAGGGAGGGGGGGCTGGGGCTGGGGGAGGGGGTGTGGTCTGCGGGTGATTGACAGCAGCTGGGGGCGGGCTGACGGGAGAGGGCGGAGAGGGCGTCCGTTCTTCGGCCAATGGGAAATTAGGTCGCCTGCCGTGGCCAATGGGAGGGCGGGGTGGGCGGGGTTAGGCCGTTCCTCGCCGCTCCCGGAGCGTTGGAGTTGGACGGGGCGCCCGTAGCGCGGCGGCCAATCAGCGCCCGCTCTCTCCTTAAGTCCCGCCTTCCCCAGAACCACCAATCAGCCTCCGCTCCCTCGGCGGCCCGGCCGCACCGCCCAATCAGCGCCCTCTCCTTTTACTAGCCAATTAGCGCCCCTGTCCTCCTCTAACCCCGCCTCTCCCCCCCCACCCGCCGCCCAACCAGCGCCCGCTCCCCGCTCGGCCCCGCCTCCCAGCGCTCTCCCCAATGGGCGCCCTCCCCGCCCCGGCCGCGCCCCGCCCCCTTCACCCAATCCCCGACCAGCCGCGCCGTCGCCGGGGCGACGCCGGTCCCGCCCCCTTCCCCTCCCGCCCCTCCCCTCCGGCCTCCGCTAGGGCGGGACTTCCGATCCGGCTTCCGGCCAATGGGGGCGAGGCGAGCACCCCGCCGGCCAATGGCAAGGCGGGCGGCGGGCGAGGCGGAAGCGCGGCGGCGGGGTCAGAGGGCGCCGCTGTTGATGTTGACACGGGCCCGGCGGCGGCAGCGCCCCCGCCCGCCTCCCGCGGCCCGACAGCTCCGGCCTCGCCGCCGCCACCGCGGGGGGGCCTGGGCGAGGCCCCCCCGGCTCCGCGGGGCCCGCGGGTAGCACCAGCGCCCCCGGCGCCTCCCGCGGCCCGGCGGGGCCTCCCGGTCCCCCCCCGTCCCCCCCGTTTCAGCCTCCCCGGTCCGTCCCCGTCGATCGTCGTCGTCGTCCCGTTCCTCTCCCCACCCCACCCCACCCCCTACAACCCCCCCCCCCCCCCCCCCCCCCGGCGCCGCCGCCCCATGCGCGCCCCGCCATGACGATCCTCCCGAAGAAGAAGCCGGTACCGGCGCCCGACGGTGACGGCGACTCGGGCCCGGACGCCGGCCCCGAGCGCGGCGCGGACGCCGGCCCCGAGCGCGGCCCCGGTGGCGTGGGCGAACCCGTCGGTCCCGGCGGCGTCGGGGGACCGAGGCCCAGGGCTTCGCCGCCGCCGCCGTTAAGGGGTTGGGCCGGGTTACCGGCCGCCGGTTCGCCCCCCCCCGCCGGTCCCGGAGGCCCCGTCGGCGGCGGCCCCGGGGCGGGGGACGGTCCCGGGTCGCTGCTGGGGTTGGAGGCGGCGGCGTTGGGCCTGCCCGAACCCCGCGGGCCCGGCGGAGGAGGAGGAGGAGGCGGCCCCGGACACAGCAAACGACGGCGGCGTGGCGGGGCCGGGCCCAGCGGCGGCCCCGGTGGCGGAGGCCCCGGCTGCGGCGGCCCCGGCGGGATGGGGCTGGGACTGGGGATGGGCCCCGGCGGCAGCCCCGGCCCCGACGAGGCGGGAGGCGGCTACAACAGCGAGGACGAGTACGAGGCCGGCCGGGTGGAGATGGACCCGGCCACGGCCGAGCAGGTTCGGGGAACGGCGGGGGACGGGGAGGGGGGGGGCTGCGGGGACCGGGGACCCGAGTGGCGTGGAGGGGGTTTAGGGTCTCCCCGGGTGGCACGGAGGGGGTTTAGGGTCTCCCTGGAAGGGACAGAGGGGGTTTAGGGTCTCCCTGTGTGTCCCCGAGTGGCACGGAATGGGTTTAGGGTCTCCCTGGAAGGGACAGAGGGGGTTTAGGGTCTCCCCGAGTGGCACGGAGGGGGTTTAGGGTCTCCCTGTGTGTCCCCGAGTGGCATGGAGGGGGTTTAGGGTCTCCCTGGGTGGGACAGAGGGGTTTTAGGGTCTCCCTGTGTGTCCCCGAGTGGCACGGAGCGGGTTTAGGGTCTCCCTGGAAGGGACAGAGGGGGTTTTAGGGTCTCCCTGTGTGTCCCCGAGTGGCACGGAGGGGGTTTAGGGTGTCCCCGAGAGGCGCAGAGGGGGTTTAGGGTCTCCCCGGGTGGCACGGAGGGGGTTTAGGGTCTCCCTGTGTGTCCCCGAGTGGCACGGAATGGGTTTAGGGTCTCCCTGGAAGGGACAGAGGGGGTTTAGGGTCTCCCCAAGTGGCACGGAGGGGGTTTAGGGTCTCCCTGGGTGTCCCCGAGTGGCACGGAGGGGGTTTAGGGTGTCCCCGAGTGGCACAGAGGGGGTTTAGGGTCTCCCTGGGTGTCCCTGAGTGGCATGGAGGGGGTTTAGAGTCTCCCCGGGTGGGACAGAGGGGGTTTAGGCTCTCCCCGGGTGTCCCCGAGTGGCGCAGAGGGGGTTTAAGGCTTCCCCGAGTGGCACGGAGGGGTTTTAGGGTCTCCCTGAGTGGCACAGAGTGGGTTTAGGGTCTCCCTGGAAGGGACAGAGGGGGTTTAGGGTCTCCCCGAGTGGCACAGAGGGGGTTTAGGGTCTCCCTGGGTGGGACAGAGGGGGTTTTAGGGTCTCCCCGAGTGGCACGGAGGGGGTTTAGGGTCTCCCCGGGTGTCCCTGATTGGCACGGAGTGGGTTTAGGGTCTCCCTGGGTGGGACAGAGGGGGTTTAGGGTGTCCCCGAGTGGCGCGGAGGGGGTTTTAGGGTCTCCCCGAGTGGGACAGAGGGGGTTTAGGCTCTCCCCAGTGTCCCCGAGTGGCGCGGAGGGGGTTTAGGGCCTCCCCGAGCGGCGCAGAGAGGTTTTAGGGTTTCCCTGGGTGGGACAGAGTGGCACAGAGGGGGTTTAGGGTCTCCCTGGGTGGCACGGGGAGGGTTTAGAGTCTCCCCAAGTGGCACGGAGGGGGTTTAGGGTCTCCCTGGGAGGGACAGAGGGGGTTTAGGGTCTCCCCAGGTCTCCCCGAGTGGCATGGAGGGGGTTTAGGGTCTCCCCAAGTGGCACGGAGGGGGTTTTAGGGTCTCCCCGGGTGGGACAGAGGGGTCTTAGGGTCTCCCCGGGTGGGACGGAGGGGGTTTAGGGTCTCCCCGAGTGGCACAGAGGGGGTTTAGGGTCTCCCCGAGTGGCACGGAGGGGGTTTAGGGTCTCCCTGGAAGGGACAGAGGGGGTTTAGGGTCTCCCCAGGTCTCCCCGAGTGGCGTGGAGGGGGTTTAGGGTGTCCTCGAGTGGCACGGAGGGGGTTTAGGGTCTCCCTGGGTGGGACAGAGGGGGTTTAGGGTCTTCCCCGGTTGTCCCCGTGTTGTCACCCCCCCGGCCACGTACGTCCCACGAGGGTTTTGTCCCTGCTGCGTGTTTCCCCCCCCCCCCAGGACCCCCCCCTTGTCCCCGTGTCCCACGGGACCCCCTCACCCGTGCTCGTCCCCACGTAGGACAGGGGTTGGGTCCCCAGGAGACCCTCCCTTCCCCCCGGGGGGGTCCCTGATGTCGTCCCCCCCCCCCTCCCCCGGTGTGTGGGTGCCGGTGCCGAGCCCGGCTGTGTCTCCAGCAGGAGCACCGGTTCGAGAAGGCGCTGCGGGAGAAGAAAGGCTTCATCATCAAACGCATGAAAGAGGACGGTGCTTGTTTGTTCCGGGCCGTGGGTGAGCGCTGTGTGTCCCCCCCCCACCCCTTCCCTTCACCCCCACCCCAACACGGGGCTTCCACGTGTCTCTGGGTGGGGGCTGACACCCCCTCCTCGCTGTCCCTTTTTGCGTTTCCCCCTTTTTTTTCCCCCATCCGGATGCCGCCAGCCGACCAGGTGTACGGAGATCAGGACATGCACGAGGTGGTGCGGAAGCACTGCATGGATTATCTGGTGAGGTGCTGGGAGGGGACTGGGGGGGGCACTTGGGGGTCCCGGGGGGGTGCAAGGATATACTGGGATCCACTGGAGGGGGATTGGAAGGAGAATGAGGGGTACTGGGATGTTCTCAGAGGTACTGGGATGTTCTCAGAGGTACTGGGATGTTCTCAGACGTACTGGGATGTTCTCAGACGTACTGGGAGGGCACTCGGAGGTACTGGGAGGGCACTCGGAGCACTGGGGGGGAGTGGGCTGCTATCCCCCCCACCCTCCCCCGATGTCCCCTGGGTGTTTCCTGAGGTCCCCAGGGCTCCCCCATCCCCACGGGGCTCCCCCACTCGATGTTTCTCGGTGTTCCTGGGGCAGCCGTGCGGTCCCGGGGTGTCCCCGTGCTCCGCACGCCCCTCCCCCCCCCCCAAAAAGCGTCCCTTACCGTATCGTCGTCCCCTGACGTCCCCTCGCTCCCCAGATGAAGAACGCCGATTATTTTTCCAACTACGTGACGGAGGATTTCACCACCTACATCAACCGCAAACGTAAAAGCACGTGCCACGGCAACCACATCGAGATGCAAGCCATGGCCGAGATGTACAACCGTCCTGTCGAAGTCTACCAGTACGGCACTGGTGCGTCCGCCCCGCGGGGCCATGGGGACGGCGGGCTGGGGGTCCCTGAGACTCCGCCAGGGTTCCCGGGGTGCTGTTGGGGTGTCCCTGTGGTTTTCTGGGGTTCTCCAGGATGCTGGGGGGGTCCTGTTGGGGTGTCCCTGTGATTTTTGGGGTTCTCCAGGATGCTCTGGGGTTCCCAAGGTGCTGTTGGGGTGTCCCTGTGGCTTTCTGGGGTTCTCCAGGATGCTGGGGGGGTCCTGGGGTGCTGTTGGGGTGTCCCTGTGGTTTTCTGGGGTTCTCCGGGGTGCTGTTGGGGTGTCCCTGTGGTTTTCTGGGGTTCTCCAGGATGCTGGGGGGGGGTCCTGTTGGGGTGTCCCTGTGGTTTTCTGGGGTTCCCAGGGTGCTGTTGGGGTGTCCCTGTGGCTTTCTGGGGTTCTCAGGGTGCTGGGGGGGTCCTGAGGTGCTGTTGGGGTGTCTCTGTGGTTTTCTGGGGTTCTCCAGGATGCTGGGGGGGTCCTGTTGGGGTGTCCCTGTGATTTTTGGGGTTCTCCAGGATGCTCTGGGGTTCCCGGGGTGCTGTTGGGGTGTCTCTGTGGCTTTCTGGGGTTCTCCGGGGTGCTGTTGGGGTGTCCCTGTGATTTTTGGGGTTCTCCAGGATGCTCTGGGGTTCCCAAGGTGCTGTTGGGGTGTCCCTGTGGCTTTCTGGGGTTCTCCAGGATGCTGGGGGGGTCCTGGGGTGCTGTTGGGGTGTCCCTGTGGTTTTCTGGGGTTCTCCAGGATGCTGGGGGGGTCCTGTTGGGGTGTCCCTGTGATTTTTGGGGTTCTCCAGGATGCTCTGGGGTTCCCAAGGTGCTGTTGGGGTGTCCCTGTGGCTTTCTGGGGTTCTCCAGGATGCTGGGGGGGTCATGTTGGGGTGTCCCTGTGATTTTTGGGGTTCTCCAGGATGCTCTGGGGTTCCCAGGGTGCTGTTGGGGTGTCTCTGTGGTTTTCTGGGGTTCTCCAGGATGCTGGGGGGGTCCTGGGGTGCTGTTGGGGTGTCCCTGTGGTTTTCTGGGGTTCTCCGGGGTGCTGTTGGGGTGTCCCTGTGGTTTTCTGGGGTTCTCCAGGATGCTGGGGGGGTCCTGGGGTGCTGTTGGGGTGTCCCTGTGGTTTTCTGGGGTTCTCCGGGGTGCTGTTGGGGTGTCCCTGTGGTTTTCTGGGGTTCTCCAGGATGCTGGGGGGGTCCTGTTGGGGTGTCCCTGTGACTTCTGGGGTTCTCCAGGATGCTCTGGGGTTCCCGGGGTGCTGTTGGGGTGTCCCTGTGGTTTTCTGGGGTTCTCCAGGATGCTGGGGGGGGGGGAGTCCTCCTCTGTGGTGGTCCCAGCGGTGCTCTGGGTGCTTTAAGGATCGCTGGGGCCCCCCCCGGGGTGATGACCTGGACTTCCCCGAGGTGCTGGGGGGCTTCCCGCGGCGTCTCCGGGCTCCCCAAGGTGTCGTAGGGGACTTTGGGGTTCCCGTGGGTACCCCAGGGTGCTGATGTGGGGTCCCTGGGTGGCTGCGGGGTGGGGTGGGGGGGGTCCCTGTAGGTCCCCGGGTGCCGGTGGGGGGGGACGGCGGGGGCCGCCGCCGTGCTGACGGGGTGCCCGCAGAGCCCATCAACACCTTCCACGGGATCCAGCACAACGAGGACGAGCCCATCCGCGTCAGCTACCACCGCAACATCCACTACAACTCCGTCGTCAACCCCAACAAGGCCACCATCGGCGTGGGGCTGGGGCTGCCCTCCTTCAAACCGGGGGTCAGTGGGGCTGGGGGGGGGGCGCGGGGGGCTGGGAATCCCCTCGGTGTGGGGCTGGGGGTGCCCCCCTTCAAAGTTGGGGGTCAGTGGGTGCGGGAATCCCCTTGCTGTGGGGCTGCCCCCTTTCAAACTGGGGGTCGGTGGGGCTGGGGGGGCACGGGAATCCCCTTGCTGTGGGGCTGCCCCCTTTAAAATTGGGGGTCAGTGGGGTTGGGGGCTGGGAATCCCCTTGGTGTGGGGCTGGGGGTGCCCCCCTTCAAAGTTGGGGGTCAGTGGGTGCGGGAATCCCCTTGCCGTGGGGCTGCCCCCTTTAAAATTAGGAGTCAGTGGGGTTGGGGGGCTGGGAATCCCCTCGCTGTGGGGCTGGGGGTGCCCCCCTTCAAAGTAGGGGTCAGAAGGTGTGGGAATCCCCTTGCTGTGGGGCTGCCCCCTTTAAAATTAGGGGTCAGTGAGGTTGGGGGGGGGCTGGGAATCCCCTCGCTGTGGGGCTGGGGGTGCCCCCCTTCAAACTGGGGGTCAGTGGGCGTGGGAATCCCCTTGCCATGGGGCTGCCCCCTTTAAAATTAGGAGTCAGTGGGGTTGGGGGGCTGGGAATCTCTTTGCTGTGGGGCTGGGGGTGCCCCCCTTCAAACTGGGGGTCAGTGAGTTTGGGGGGGGTCTGGGAATCCCCTTGCTGTGGGGCTGGGGGTGCCCCCCTTCAAGGTTGGGGGTCAGTGGGGTTGGGGGGCACAGGAATCCCCTTGCCGTGAGGGTGTCCCCTTCCAAATTGGGGGTCGGTGAGGTTGTGGGGCTGGGAATCCCCTCGCCGTGGGGCTGGGGGTGCCCCCCTTCAAAGTGGGGGTCTTTGGGGGAGGTCCCATGGGTGGGTGGGGCCACGGAGGGGGTGTGGCCACACTTAGCCCTGCCTGCAGCAGCCTTCTTTGAGGGGGTGTGTCTAAGCGTGGCCCCGCCCCCGGGTTGGAGCCCTGGTTTAGGAGTGGTGGGTCTCGACGAGGGGTGGAGCCTGGCTATGGGAGGTGTGTCCAACTGATGGGGGCGTGGCCTGTGTGTGGGGCGTGACTAAGCATTGCCCCACCCCCCTGCTGGCAGCCTCGTTTGGGGGGTGGAGCCTTTTGGGGGTGTGGCCTAACAGAGGGGGTGGAGCTTGTAGTGAGGACTGTCTTCTTAATGGCAATATGACTGAGGCTCCACCCCCAGCTGGACTGGTGGGCGTGGCCTAGCATGGCCACACCTCCCTCCACTAGCAGCATGGTCTGGGGAGCTGCCTGCCCAATGGGGGGTGGGTGGAGCTTTCCTGTGGGGGGGGCGTGTCCCATTTTGGAGGGGGGGCGTGTCCTGTTGGGGGCGTGTCCACTCATGACTCCACCCCCCTTCCCCAGCTGGCCGAGCAGTCCCTGATGAAAAGCGCCATCAAGACCTCGGAGGAATCCTGGATCGAGCAGCAGATGCTGGAGGACAAGAAGCGGGCGACCGACTGGGAGGCCACCAACGAGGCCATCGAGGAGCAGGTGGCCCGCGAGTCCTACCTCCAGTGGCTACGTGACCAGGAGAAGCAAGCCCGGCAGGTGGGCTGCCCCGTCGCCCCCTCCCCGGGGGGTTACGGACTGTTGTAGACCCCCCCCCCATTTCCTTCAGTGGGTCCCTGGTTACCTGTCCCAGGGACAGCGGTAGCCCGGGGCGGGGGGGGTTTGACGCGTCTTCCCGTAGCCCCGCAAGGCCAGCGCCACGTGCAGTTCGGCCACGGCGGCGGCGGCCAGCGGCTTGGAGGAATGGAGCGGGCGTTCGCCCCGGCCCCGAAGCGCAGCCCCCTCGCCCGAGCACCCCGGCCTGCACCCCGAGGCGCCCGGTCCCAAGCCCCCCTCGCCCGGTGCTCCCCCGGCTGGCAAGCCTCCCTCGCCCTGTGCCCCAGGTGGGTGCTCTTGGGGGTTGGGGGGGGGGGGGGATGACAAATTGGGTGCTGGGGGACTCGGAGTGGGTGCTGGGGGGGGCTACAGGGTGCTGGGGGGGGACCAGGTGGCTGTTAAAGGGAGTTGAGGGCCTCATACTGGTGGTTATGGGGTGCTGGGGGGTGAGGGACCCCCAAGCTGAGTGCTGGGGAGGGCTATGGGCCCCCAAACTGGGAGTTATGGGGTGCTGGGAGGCCCAGACTGGCTACTATGGGGTGGGGGGGGTGAGGGACCCCCAAGCTGAGTGCTGGGGAGGGCTGTGGGCCCCCAAACTGGGAGTTATGGGGTGCTGGGAGGCCCAGACTGGCTACTATGGGGTGGGGGTGGGCATGGGACCCCCAAGCTGAGTGCTGGGGAGGGCTGTGGGCCCCCAAACTGGGAGTTACGGGGTGCTGGGAGGCCCAGACTGGCTACTATGGGGTGGGGGTGGGCATGGGACCCCCAAGCTGAGTGCTGGGGAGGGCTGTGGGCCCCCAAACTGGGAGTTACGGGGTGCTGGGAGGCCCAGACTGGCTACTGTGTGTGTGTGGGGGGGGGGCAAATGGGGGTAGGTGGGTGCTGGTTGGGACGGGGGCTGCTGGGGGGGCTTCAGGGATGGTGTGCCTGGGACCCCCGCCCCTGCCACGTGCCTGGGACCCCCCCCCACCACGTGCCTGCCCCACAGGGACCAGCAGCCAGCTGGGGGCGGGTGGGGGCCGGGCCACCCCCCCACTGGTGTCCCTGTACCCCGCGCTGGAGTGCCGTGCCATCATGCAGCAGATGTCCCCCACTGCCTTCGGTGAGCGGGGGGGGGCTGGGGGGGGGATCTGAGACTGGAGGGGGGGGTCTCAGTTTGGGGGGTGGTTGGAGTTGGGGGGGGGGGTCTGGGTGTGGGGGGTTTAGGGTTGGGGGAGATTTAGGGTTGCTGGTTTTGAGGTGTTGGGGGGGGGTGTCTGAGCTTGGGGGGGGGGAACCTTGGTTTTGGGGATGTTGTGTCGTGGTTTTGGGGGGGAGCCTTGAGTTTTGGGGATTTGAGCTTGGCAGCGCTCTGGATTGGGGGGAAAAGATCTCTGCGGGGGGCTCTGTCCCCTTTTGCCGCAATCTGGGGGGGCGGGGGGGGGGGTATGACACAATCTCTAATTTTGGGAGGGAGCTTGAGAAGCTTCACTTGGGGGGTAGCCAAGCTCCAGTCCCGTCTCCCCCCCCCCCAAACTCAGGGCTCATCGCCGTCCTTTCTGGGGCGATGCCGGGGGGATCTGTGGGGTCATATTACCCCCCCACCACACACTGAAACTCCACCTCTCCCCAATTTTGCGAGCTCTCTCCCCAATTTTGCGAGCTCTCCCCCCAATTTTGCGAGCTCTCCCCCCAATTTTGCGAGCTCTCCCCTCATTTTGCTAGCTCTCCCCTCATTTTGCGAGCTCTCCCCCAATTTTGCGAGCTCTCCCCCAATTTTGCAAGCTCTCCCCCCCATTTTGCGAGCTCTCCCCGCAATTTTGCGAGCTCTCCCCGCAATTTTGCGAGCTCTCTCCCCAATTTTGCGAGCTCTCCCCCCAGTTTTGCGAGCTCTCCCCCCAATTTTGCGAGCTCTCCCCTCATTTTGCGAGCTCTCCCCTCATTTTGCGAGCTTTCCCCGCAATTTTGCGAGCTCTCCCCCAATTTTGCGAGCTCTCCCCGCAATTTTGCGAGCTCTCCCCGCAATTTTGCGAGCTCTCCCCCCATTTTGCTAGCTCTCCCCTCATTTTGCGAGCTCTCCCCCAATTTTGCGAGCTCTCCCCGCAATTTTGCGAGCTCTCCCCCCATTTTGCGAGCTCTCCCCCCATTTTGCGAGCTCTCCCCCCATTTTGCGAGCTCTCCCCCCATTTTGCGAGCTCTCCCCTCATTTTGCGAGCTCTCCCCCCAATTTTGCGAGCTCTCCCCCAATTTTGCGAGCTCTCCCCCAATTCTGCGAGCTCTCCCCTCATTTTGCGAGCTCTCCCCGCAATTTTGCGAGCTCTCCCCCCAATTTTGCGAGCTCTCCCCGCAATTTTGCGAGCTCTCCCCGCAATTTTGCGAGCTCTCCCCCTATTTTGCGAGCTCTCCCCCCATTTTGCGAGCTCTCCCCCCATTTTGCGAGCTCTCCCCCCATTTTGCTAGCTCTCCCCGCAATTTTGCGAGCTCTCCCCCCAATTTTGCGAGCTCTCCCCCCAGTTTTGCGAGCTCTCCCCCCATTTTGCGAGCTCTCCCCGCAATTTTGCGAGCTCTCCCCCCATTTTGCGAGCTCTCCCCCCATTTTGCGAGCTCTCCCCGCAATTTTGCGAGCTCTCCCCCCAATTTTGCGAGCTCTCCCCCAATTTTGCGAGCTCTCCCCCCGTTTTGCGAGCTCTCCCCCCAATTTTGCGAGCTCTCCCCCAATTTTGCGAGCTCTCCCCCCGTTTTGCGAGCTCTCCCCCCAATTTTGCGACCTCCCCAGGCCTCAACGACTGGGAGGACGACGAGATCCTGGCGTCGGTGCTGGCCGTCTCGCAGCAGGAGTACCTGGAGACCATGAAGACCTCCCGCCACAGAGACCCCGCTGCTGACAAGAGTTGATATTGAACCCCCGGACTGCGCCCCGGCCCCCCCCACCCCGCCGCCCCCCCACCCCGCCGGCCCCCCCCAGGGACCTCTAGGTGCATGGCGGCCCAGGCTGGGGGGGGGGGGGGAGGCGTTTTATTTTGGGGAAAACCCCCCCCCTCCCGGCTTTCCTAAGACGCCTCCTGGCCGGGGAGGGAAGGGGGACACAGCGCTGGACGCCGCGGGACGAACCTCGGCTATTTTTGGGGGGGGGGGGGTGAGAGAAGTGCCCCCCCCCCCCCCGCATAATTACAGCTGGAAGGACTGGGGGAAGAGGTTGGGGGGGGGGGGGGAGGGGGGGGGGGGGGCTCCTATTTTTTGTAGGGTCTCCCCTTTCTGTCCCAGTGGGGATTTTGCTGTTTGGGGGGGAGGAGGGGGGGGGGGGCCCCTCTCTGCCTCCCCTGCCCCTCCTGGAGCATCCTGCCCCCCCCCCCCCCCCCCCCCCCAGCACCCCAGGGTGGGGGAGGGTGTGAGGTGAGGCTGGGGGTGCTGCTCCCTGACACCGCCCCCCCCCCCCTCCCAACACCCCCCTGCTCCCCGTTATTAAACTGATGCCCGGCAGCCCCCCCGGCCCTGTCTCTTCATGGGGAGAGGGGCTCAATGCCCCCCCCCACACACCTTCCCCAGGGCAGGTTGGGGGTGTCCCCACACCTTTTTTTGGGGGGGCTGGCTTCTTCTAGAGCCATTTTGGGGGTCTTTCTATCCCGTCCCGTCCCCCCCATGGGGAGGGGGGGGGGGGTTAAAACCCCTTGGGGGGGGGGTAGGAGAGCTTTGGGGGAGGGGGTAGAAGAGTTTTGAGGGGGGTAGAGCAGCTTTTTGGGGGGGGGACAACAGCTTTTGGGGGGGTAGAAGAGCTTTGGGGGGGGTAGAGCAGCTTTGGGGGCGCTGCCCTTTTGCCCTGGGGGCAGTTTTGGGGTACCGGGGGGTGGGCAAAGCCTTTTGGGGGGGGGTAGGGCCCCTTTTGGGTAGCACCCAGCACCATTTTGGGGGGCCCGGGCCCGATTTTGGAGAGCCCCCCCCCCCCCCCCAAAAGAAGCGGGGGGGATTTACCTCGCGGTTGCCATGGTTGCGCGGCGCGGCCTGATGACGCGCGGCGGCGGGAGAGGCGTCACTTCCGGTGCGCCGAGCTACAGAGCGCAGGCGGCGGGAGCGGGACCGGGCTGCGGGCTGGGACCGGGGGGGGGGGGGTCCTCCGGGACCGGGGGGGGGGGTGGACGCTCCGCCGGGTCCCCGCGGGTTTTAACGGCGGCTCCGGCCGGATCCCGGCGTCGTTCCGAGACCCCCGAGCGTGTCCGTAAACCTCCGGTTCTGCTCCCGTCGGCTGTTCCCGGCCCGTTCGCTGCCCCGCGGGCGGTCCCGCTTCTCCCCCGTGCTCACGGTCGGCCCGTGGTCCTCGGCCGTTCGTTTTGGGGCCAAAAGGAAGGATTTTAGCGCTTCCAGCAGCCGCCGAGCCGCTAGCGGGGGAGATGGGGGTATTGAACGGTGTTCTCTGCTCGCCCCGTCCAGGAGGCGATAGTACGGGGGTTTGGGGGATACTGGGGCTCTCGGGGGTGCTGTCGCGATACGGGGGCTCTCGTGGGGGGGTGTTGGGGCTCGCTATATCGCGACAAAGTGCTGGCGGCAGCTCCGGCTCACGTCGTCCGAGCTCTAGGGCCTGCGCGGCGCCGTTACCATGGCGACGAGGGGAGCGGGGCAAGGGGGCGGGGCTTCGTCCCGAGCGCGTCTTCCTATTGGTCAGCCGCCGCCGGCTGCAGTTTCCCGCCCCTCCCCGCCCGTGGCGGTGGGGAGGGGGGGCGGGGCGCATGCGCAGAGGCGGCGCGCGCGGCATGGAGCTGCGCGGGGGGGTGGCGGCGGCGGCGGGCGCGAGGACCGGTGAGGGAAAAAGGCGTTTGTGAGGGGAAAAACGGCGGTGCCGGGGATTGGGGGGGGGTGTTGTGAGGGAAAAACGGATGGTCGCTGCCCGGAGACCTACGGGGGGGGTCTGGGGGAGGTCTGAGGGGAAGGGGGGGGCGTCCCCGGTGGGGTCGTGAGGGGAAAGTGGGGGTCGTGAGGGGAAAGTGGGGGGCTTGGGGCTTGGGGGGGGTGTCCTGAGGAGGATCGTGAGGGAGAAACGGGGGCCTCGCAGCGGCGGGGTCCCGAGAGTGGAGTTTAAGAGTGTTTCTGAGGAGAAACAGGTGGTTCCCGGAGCGGGAAAGCTTTTTTGGTGTCTTGCGGGGGGTCGTGAGGGGAAAGTGGGGGTGCCGGGATTGGAGGCAGAGTACTGAGGGGATTTGTGAGGGAAAAGTGGGGGTCTTGGGACTTGGGGGGGGGCGGGGGTGTCCCGTGAAGGTTCGTGAGGAAAAACGGGGGGGACTGGCGACCGGGGAGGGACACGGGGCGCCTGGAGAAGGGGTTTAAGGTGTTTTGGGGTGATTTCTGAGGGCAAAGTGCGGGTCCTGGCACCAGGGGAGGGTGGGGGGGGGGCATCTGGGGAGTGGGTTTTGAGGGGTTTGGAGAGAATTTCTGGGAAGAAACAAGCTGTTGCTGGGCTGGGGGTGTGAGGGGTTCCCAGGGGCGTTCTGAGGAGAACCGGGCAGTTCCTGGCCTGGGGAGGGGGTGGTTCAGATGGGAGAAGGTGGATCTGGGTGGGGGGGAACACAGGGTCCCTGTGGGGTCTGCTGGGGGGAGCACGGGGGGTGCCTGTGGTGCGGGAGTCCCCCGTGACCACCTAACAACTCCCCCCAGATGCGGGCAAGAGAAGGAAAAGGCGCAAAAAGGACAAAAAACGGAAACCGCCCCCACGGTGAGGGAGGATACGAGGGGGTACAACGTGGGCACGACCCCCCTACAGCCCCCCCCCATGACCCTTAGAGAGTGGGGAGAACCAGCTGGGGAGGGGGGCAGAGCTTTTGGGGTGCCCCTGTTCCCCAGGCGGGCCAAGCAGAGCCCCCTTTCTGGGGGTGGTGGGGCCACGTTCCTAGGGCCACCCCTCCCCCTGCCAGGGCTATTTTTAACCCCCTGGTACTTGGGGCCGTGAGGTCATTTCTATTTTGGGGGGGGTGATGTCCCAGCGTGCCTCGTACCCCACACACACTCCGTTTTGGGGGGGCCTTCTGGCAGTCTCCTGGGACCATTCCCCCATCTCCTTCCCCTCCCCCCGTGGGACCACCCTGTGGGCCCCCCAGCATGGGGGAAAGCCCCGAGGGGACCAGGTATTGGGGGACAGACACCTGGGTCCCCTGGGACAGTTTGGGGGGGACACGGGACCCCGATACCTGGGGTTCCCAGCCTGGCTGTCCCCTTGCAGAAACCCCAGCCCCCCCGAGGATGCGTCACCAGAGACCCCCCCTCCCCTGCCCCTGCTGTCGGACGGGCTGCTGGGCTTTGACGAAGGGGAGCAGGAGGACCCCCGGGACTATTGCAAAGGTGGGGGTGTCCGGACACCTGGGGCCGTGGCGGGGGGGGGGGGGGGGGGCTGGGGGGCACCCAGACACCAGGGTGCCAGACTGCCCCCTCCCTCCGTGCGTCCCGTCCCCCCCCAGGTGGGTATTACCCCGTGCGGATTGGGGACCTCTTCAACGGGCGCTACCACGTGGTGCGCAAGCTGGGCTGGGGGCACTTCTCCACCGTCTGGCTCTGCTGGGACATCCGGTGAGTGCCCAGACCCCTGGGACCCCCACGGTGGAGAGGGGGGGGGGGGGGGTTTTTTTTTTTGGGGTGGGGGCTTCTCCCGGACTCCCGCGTCCCCTCCGCAGGCGGAAGCGGTTTGTGGCGCTGAAGGTGGTGAAGAGCGCGCCCCAGTACACGGAGACGGCCTTGGACGAAATCAAGTTGCTGAAATGCGTGAGTGCGCCTGGCTTCCTCCCCCCCCCCCCCCCCCAAAAAAAAAAACGAAGACCCCCAGGGCCCTTCCAACCCCCTGTAACCCCCCCGCCCCCCGCCGTGCTCCCCCAGGTCCGCGACTCGGACCCCAGCGACCCCAAGCGGGAGAACATCGTCCAGCTCATCGACGACTTCAAGATCTCGGGGGTCAACGGCGTCCGTATCCTTCGGGGGACCCAGGTGTCCGGGGGGCTCCCCCCCTCTCCTCCCCAGGGTGGGTCCTGGGCTGGGGGGGGGGGGGTCCCAGACATCCAGGCGCTCCTTGACCCCCCCCCTCCCGCCGAGACGTGTGCATGGTGCTGGAGGTGCTGGGCCACCAGCTCCTGCGCTGGATCATCAAGTCCAACTACCAGGGGCTGCCCCTGCCCTGCGTCAAGAGCATCGTGCGACAGGTGAGGGGGGGGGGGGGGCACCCCACATCCCCCCCGGCTCCTTGGGGAGACCCCCTGTATCCCCGTGGGACCCCAAACGTCCTGCCTAGACCCCTCCAAATCCCCCTGCCGCCACCCGCATCCCCACGCCTTCCCTCTAGAGCCCCCCAACGTCCCTGCGGGTTCCCCCCGATTCTCACGGGGACCCCAAACGTCTCACCTAGGGTCTGGGGTCGGTGTGAGGGAGGGTTGCTGTGTCGTGTGTGTGTCCCCCCCCCCCCCCCCGAATCTCAGGGAGCGCCCCCTGATTTGGGGGTGCTCCCCTCGCGTTGGGGCGCAGGTGCTGGAGGGGCTGGACTACCTGCACACCAAGTGCAAGATCATCCACACGGACATCAAACCCGAAAACGTGCTGCTGCGGGTGGGGGAACCCTTCGTGCGGCAGCTGGCGGCCGAGGCCGCGCGCTGGGCCCGGGGGGGCGGCCCCCCCCAGAGCGCAGGTACCCCCGGGAGCCCTGGTGCCGTGCTGGGGGGGGGGACGGGGGACGGCCAGGGGACCCCCGGTGTGGCCTCGTCCCATCTGCCCCCTCTCCCCTTTTATTTAATTTTTTCATTTTTTTTCTTCCCCCAGTGAGCTCCGCGCCTCAGGACGTCCCCGTGAGTGTTTCGGGGAGGCGGCCCCTCCTCGCACGCCTCCTCGCACGCCTCCTCGCTCGCACGCCTCTTCGCACGCCCGCGCGACTTCCCGCGCCTCCTCGCACGCGCCCGCGGCCCCGCACGGCTCCTCCTGCGGGTGCGTGACCCCCGCGCGATTCCTCGCACCCCCTGCACGGCGCTTTGCACCCCCGCCCCTCGTGTGAGCGGTGAGGGTGGGTGTCCCCCCTCGTGCGAGGCACCCCCCTCGTGCGAACGGCCGCGTGTGTGTGTGTGTGTGTGTCCCCCACCCTCCGCTGCGCCGCGGCAGGAGCGGCTCACTCGCGCCCAGCGGCGGCGGCAACGACGGCGGCGACGACGCCAAAGTCGCCTCCTGGCCCAGCGCCTGCAGGACCTGCAGCACCTGCAGGAGACCGGGGGGTCACCGGGGGTCCCCGATGAAGCCGGTCAGTGTTTGGGGGGGGGGTCCTGAGACCCCCGGGGGGAGCTTTGGGGGTCCCCAGGGGAGGATTTGGGGGTGGCTGTGAGGTGGTTTGGGGTCCCTGGGGGGGGGTCGGGAGTCCTGGGGGGGGGGCAGCAGGAGTCCTAGAGAATGATTTTGGGGGTGGTCTTAGGGTGGGGTGGGCTCTGGGGTGGTCTTAGGGTGGTTTTAGGGTGGGGGGGTCTTAGGGGGGGTCTTAGGGGGGTCGGAGTCCCGGGGGGGGGCAGCAGGAGCCCTAGAGAATGATTTTGGGGGTGGTCTTAGGGTGGGGTGGGCTCTTGGGTGCTCTTAGGGGGGGTCTTAGGGGGGTCAGGAGTCCCCGGGGGTAGGGGGGCAGCAGGAGCCATAGAGAATGATTTTGGGGGTGGTCTTAGGGTGGGGTGGTCTTAGGGTGGGGTGGGCTCTGGGGTGGGCTCTGGGGTGGTCTTAGGGTGGTTTTAGGGTGGGGGGTCTTAGGGGGGGGTCTTAGGGGGGTTGGGAGTCCCGGGGGGGGGCAGCAGGAGCCCTAGAGAATGAATTTGGGGGTGGTCTTAGGGTGGGGTGGGCTCTGGGGTGGTCTTAGGGTGGGGTGGTCTTAGGGGGGTCGGGAGTACCGGGGGGGGGGCAGCAGGAGCCCTAGAGAATGATTTTGGGGGTGGGCTTAGGGTGGGGTGGGCTTAGGGTGGTTTTAGGGTGGGGGGGTCTTAGGGGTGGTCTTAGGGGTGGTCTTAGGGGGGTCTTAGGGGGGTCGGAGTCCCGGGGGGGGCAGCAGGAGCCCTAGAGAATGAATTTGGGGGTGGTCTTAGGGTGGGGTGGGCTCTGGGGTGGTCTTAGGGCCCTCGGCAGGCGGGTTTGGGGCTCGGGGGGCTGGTTTTGGGGGTTCCATGAGGGTTGGGTGGGTTGGACCCCCCCCCCCCGAGGGTGCTGTAGGGGGTCCTGGGGGGGGGGGGGGGGCTGGAGGGAAACCTGGGAGCTTTGGGGGGTGGGGGGCAGTTGGGGTGTTGAGATGGGGATTCCTCCCTTCATTTTGGGGGCTCCCAGGATTTCGGGGGGGGGGGGTGGGGGTGTCTCAGGGTCTTCTCCCTCCTGCAGAGGCCCCCCCCGTGGATGAAGGGGGAAGCCCCCCCAGCGGCGCCTCTTCCTCGGGGGTGCACACCCTGCGGGCCGGCGGCTCAAGCGACGGGCTCTCGGGGGGCTCCTCCGTTTCGGGGGGGGGTCCCCCGCAGCGCCCCCCCAGCCCCAGCTCTGCCTCCGACTCCCTCCTCACCCCCACCTCCAGCTCCCTCATCTCGGGGGGCTCAGGGGGGCCCCCCGCCCCACTCGGTCAGCAGGGTGGGGGGGGGGGGAGGCCCCAGGGGGATATTGGGGGGCGAGTGGGGTTGGAGGGGGGGCAAGTGGAGGTTGGGGGGGGGGGGCAATTGGGGTGGATGGGGGATATTGGGGGGCTCCGGGGGGGGGGGGGTGTTGGGAGGCAATGGGGGCTGGGGGGGGCTACTAGGGGGCAATGGGAGGGTGCCGAGGTGGTCTTGGGGGGGCGGGGGGGTATTGGGGTGCCCCCCGCTGACGTCCCCGCTGCCCCCACACAGGTGAGGGGGTGCCGGGGGGGCAGGAGAACCCCCTGGACCCCCGCTGCGCACCCCGGCTGCGTGTCAAGATCGCCGACCTGGGCAATGGCTGCTGGGTGGTGAGAAGCCGGGGGGGTGGGGGGGGGGCACCTCGGTTTTTGGGGCGGTTTTGGGACGGGTGGGGGCAGCGTGGGGGTGACACGCCGCCCCCCCCTTCCCCCGCCCAGCACCGGCACTTCACGGAGGACATCCAGACGCGGCAGTACCGGGCCCTGGAGGTGCTCCTGGGGGCGGGTTACGGCCCCCCCGCCGACATCTGGAGCACCGCCTGCATGGTGAGGGGGGGTCCTCCCCGCGCGGGACCCCCGGCGGGGACCCCCGGCCCCTCACCGCCCCGCTCGGCCCGCAGGCCTTCGAGCTGGCCACCGGCGACTACCTCTTCGAGCCCCACTCGGGGGAGGACTACAGCCGGGACGAGGGTAGGCGGGGTCGGGGAAGGGGTGGGGCCTCAGGGGGGATGGATAAGGGTGGTGGGTGAAGGGGAGGAGTCGATGGGAAAGGGGTGGGGCCTCGGGGTGGATGGAGAAGGGGGGTGGGTGGAGAAGGGGGAGGAGTCGATGGGGAAGGGGTGGGGCCTGGGGTGGATGGAGAAGGGGGGTGGGTGGAGAAGGGGGAGGAGTCGATGGGGAAGGGGTGGGGGCCTGGGGGTGGGTGGAGGGGGAGGAGTCGATGGGGAAGGGGCGGGGCCTGGGTTGGATGGAGAAGGGGGAGGAGTCTATGGGGAAGGGGCGGGGCCTCAGGGGGGATGGATAAGGGTGGTGGGTGGAGAAGGGGAGGAGTTGATGGGGAAGGGGCAGGGCCGGGGGTGGGTGGAGAAGGGGGAGGAGTCGATGGGGAAGGGGTGGGGCCTGAGGGTGGATGGATAAGGGTGGTGGGTGAAGGGGAGGAGTTGATGGGAAAGGGGTGGGGCCTGGGGGTGGGTGGAGAAGGGGGAGGAGTTGATGGGGAAGGGGCAGGGCCTGGGGTGGATGGAGAAGGGGGAGGAGTTGATGGGGAAGGGGCGGGACCTCAGGGGGGATGGAGAAGGGGGAGGAGTCAATGGGGAAGGGGCGGGGCCTCAGGGGGGATGGATAAGGGTGGTGGGTGGAGAAGGGGGAAGAGTCGATGGGGAAGGGGCGGGGCATCGGGGTGGGTGGAGAAGGGGGATGAGTCGATGGGGAAGGGGCGGGGCCTCAGGGTGGATGGATAAGGGTGGTGGGTGGAGAAGGGGAGGAGTCGATGGGGGAGAAGGGCGTGGCCTGACATGCTCCACCCCCCCTCCTTAGACCACATCGCCCACGTGATCGAGCTGCTGGGGGAGATCCCACGGCACGTGGCGCTGGGGGGACGCTACTCCCGGGAGTTCTTCAACCGCCGCGGTGAGGGGGCAGGGCTAAACGGGGTGGGGGAGGAATACAGGGTGGGGCTATGCAAATGGAGGGCGAGGAGGCCATACCTGTAGGGGCGTGGCCAACAGGCAGAGGGAGTTCGGCAGGCTCAGGGTGGGGGTGGTGGTGGGAGAGGCCTGTGCGGGGGGGGGGGGGGGGCGTGACCTCCCACGATGGTCACGCCCAACCCCGCCCCGCAGGGGAGCTGCGTCACATCCGCCACCTGCGGCCCTGGGGGCTGCGGGCGGTGCTGCAGGAGAAGTACGAGTGGCCCCGGGGGGCGGCCGCCGCCTTCGCCCGCTTCCTGCGGCCCATGCTGGCTTTTGAACCCGAGCGCCGCGCCACCGCCGCCCAGTGCCTGTGTCACCCCTGGCTCCGCCCCTAGCCCCGCCCCGCGAGTGTGAGTGTGAATAAAAGGCGTGGCACGGTCGGGAGGTGGGCTCCTCTGGGGGAGGGGGGGTTTATTGGGGGAGCGGCAGCGGGTTGTCCCGCCCGTCGGGGGGACCCCAGCGTCCCCCTGCCCTAGGCGCGGGGGAGGTGCGAGATGATGCTCTGGATGGCCCCCGAGGTCGTGCCCTGTCCCCCGATGTCGGGCGTGTGCGTCTGGGGGGGGAGTCTGCCGTCGGGGTGGGGCTTGTTCTCACCCCACCCATGGCGGGGGGGGGGAAGGGGGGGCAACAGACTCAAGGTCTTGTGAAAGGGGTGGGGGCGGGTCTTACCCGGGGATCATCCAATGAGGCAAGGACGGCCTGGCGGATGGTGGAGGCGTGGTTGTGCAGCCTGGGGGAGGGACAGCCAGAGGCCACGCCCACATCAGCAAGCCACACCCATGCAGCATGACCTGCCCCTTGAAACTCCATCCCTGTCGTGAGGCCACATCCCCGCCCCCCGGGGTTCCCTTCAGGGGCCACCCTGCCGCCCCCCCCCCCCCCGCTGTAAGCCCCACCCCTTGGTTGTAGCCCCACCCACTCAGCCCCTCCCTAGGGCTGCCCCGCCCCACCGGAGATGGTCCAGCATCATGCAGGCGGCGAGCAGGGTGGCCGTGGGGTTGGCGATGTTGCGATTGGCGATGCTCTTCCCCGTGTTACGCGTGGCCTGGGGGGGGGAAGAACGGGTAGGGGGTCACTGGGGGGACCCCCCATAGCGCTCCCACTTCCCCCTCCAGTCCTCCCAATAACCCCCGTGGCCCCCCCCAGTTCCCATCCAAGCACCCAGACACCCCCTCCCACCCCGCAACAGCTCCGCGGTGGCTGTAACCAGGGCCCCCCCCACCCCGACCCCAGACCCACGGTCTCGAAGACGGCGTAGTCGTGGCCATAGTTGGCGCCGGGGACGAGGCCGGGTCCCCCCACCAGCCCGGCACAGACGTTGTTGATGATGTTGCCGTAGAGGTTGGGCATCACCATCACGTCGAACTGCTGCGGGCGCGACACCAGCTGGGGGAGAGGGAGGGGTTACCGGGATTACCGGGAGCGCTGGGGCGGGCTGGGGGGGGGGGGAAGGGGGGGGTGTCCGCCTCCCACCTGCATGGTGGTGTTGTCCACGATCATGCTGCGGAAGCTGATCTCGGGGTACTCGGCGGCCACCTCTTGGCAGCACTGCAGGAACAGGCCGTCCCCCAGCTTCCTGCGGGGACAGGGACGGGGTCAGCGGGCGCCCCCCCCCCCAATCCCTGCAGGGTTTCCCCCCTCCCACGCCCGACGCACATGATGTTGGCCTTGTGGACGGCGGTGACGGAGCGGCGGGCGGCGGCGCGGGCCAGGCGGAAGGCGTAGTGGGCGATGCGACGCGAGCGCCCGGCCGTGATGATCTTGAGGCTCTCCACCACCCCCGCCACGCTCTGGGGACAGCGAAGGGGGGGGTGCTCCATCAAGGACTGGGGGGCGGGGCCAGGCTGGGGAGGGGGTGGGGCTTGGGCCCCAAGGGGCGGGGCCACCCAGAGGGGTACAGCTAGCCACTGGGGATTGCCAGCATGTAGGGGGTGTGGCCGTGGCTGAAGGGGTGTGGTCAAGGCACTGTACTCAGATATAGGGGTGGGGCCATGGCTGAGGGGGTGTGGTCATGGCTGAGGGGGTGGGGCCAAGGCACTGTGCTCAGATATAGGGGTGTGGCCATGGCTGAGAGGGTGTGGCCAAGGCACTGTACTGAGATATAGGGGTGTGGCCATGGCCGAGGGGGTGTGGCCAAGGCACTGTACTGATATAGGGGTGTGGCCATGGTTGAGAGGGTGTGGCCAAGGCACTGTACTGAGATATAGGGGTGTGGCCATGGTTGAGAGGGTGTGGCCAAGGCACTGTACTGAGATATAGGGGTGTGGCCATGTCCAAGGGGGTGTGGTCATGGCCAAGGGAGCGGGGCCAAGGCACTGTGCTCAGATATAGGGGTGTGGCCATGGCCGAGGGGGTGTGGTCAAGGCACTGTACTGATATAGGGGTGTGGCCATGGCCGAGGGGGCGGGGCCAAGGCACTGTATGCAGATATAGGGGTGTGGTCATGGCCAGGGGGTGGGGCCAAGGCACTGTACTGAGATATAGGGGTGTGGCCATGGCCGAGGGGGTGTGGCCAAGGCACTGTACTGATATAGGGGTGTGGCCATGGTTGAGAGGGTGTGGCCAAGGCACTGTACTGAGATAGGGGTGTGGCCATGGTTGAGAGGGTGTGGCCAAGGCACTGTACTGAGATATAGGGGTGTGGCCATGTCCAAGGGGGTGTGGTCATGGCCAAGGGAGCGGGGCCAAGGCACTGTGCTCAGATATAGGGGTGTGGCCATGGCCGAGGGGGTGTGGTCAAGGCACTGTACTGATATAGGGGTGTGGCCATGGCCGAGGGGGCGGGGCCAAGGCACTGTATGCAGATATAGGGGTGTGGTCATGGCCAGGGGGTGGGGCCAAGGCACTGTACTGAGATATAGGGGTGTGGCCATGGCCGAGGGGGCGGGGCCAAGGCTCTGTAGTCTGATATAGGGGTGTAGTCATTCCTCAGGGGTGTGGCCCTGTCTGCTTTGGTCACACCCAGCTGGGGGTGTGGCCAGGGCTGTGTATACCCAGGGCAATGCCCTGAGCAGCCCTGTCTGTGGTGGGAAGGGGTGTGGCCCTGCACGGGCGTGGCCTCGGGGGGGGGGGGGGGGCGTGGCTCACCTCGTGCTCCAGGCTGCTGTACTCGCCCTCGGTGTTCTCCCGCACGATGAGGATGTCGATGTCGCGGTGCCGCGTCTCCACCCCCGGCAGGCTCTGGCAGTGGATCACGTTGGCGTACAGGTCCAGGTTGGTCCTGCCCCGCCCCGACACCTAAGTCAGGATCTGCCTCTCGGCCACGCCCCCTCCCACAGCTCCCCACTAACCCCGACACCTCCCAGTCCCGTCCTCCCCGTTCCCTCACCCCTGCTGGCTCGAGACCTCCCAGTTGTCCCCCCCCCACCGCCATCTCACCGGATGAGGTTGTTACGGGACTTGTGGCTGGGCGGGAGGTTGTGGTTGGTCTCGATGTTCCCTGGGGAGGGGACGGACACAGAAGTCAGGGTGTCCCCGTGCTGCCGGGGGCGGGGGTCCCCAAGGCCCCGCGCTCACCTTTGAGGGCGACGCCGTTGCGGCGGATGGCCATGATGGCGTTGTGCACGTCGTCCTCGGGCGCCTCGGCGCTGACCCGCACCTCCTCGAAGTCCACGGGCACGCAGGCGTGCCTGGGGGCGGGGAACGGCCCGGATGCCTGGGTCCCGCGGACAGGCCGGGGGCCTGGGTCCTTGGCCGGGGCAGGGAGGGGGGCACCCACCTGAAGACCTCCTTGACGTGCAGCATCAGTTCGGGGCCGATGCCGTCGCCGGGGATCAGCGTCACGGTGTGGCGGCCCCCATACTTGGCGGGGGGTGGCTGTGGGGGTATGGGGGGGATGAGGACCCAGGCATCTGCGCCCCCCTGTCCCCCTCCTCCTTGCCCCCCCACCTCCCTCATCCCCTGCCTGGGGAACCCAGGCATCCAGGCGCTATCCATGCAGACCCATGCATGCCCCGCCCCCCCTCCCCAAGCCCCCATGCTTTTGGGGTCCCCCCCACCCCGGGTTCCCACCCCCCCCTAGTCTGGCCATACTCACGATGCTGGGCTGCTGCAGGGGCGGGCGGCCATGGAGCGGGGGAGAAACGGGGGCAGTTAGTCATGGTGCCGGCAAACGGGGAGGAGGTGGAGAGGGAAGGGAGCCCTCCGCCAGGCAATGCCGGGGCCTGCCAAACCCACCCCCGGCATCCACACAGCAAGAACAACATGCTCCACCCCCATACGGGCCCCAAGCACCCCAGCAGGAGCACGCTGGGACCCCACTAAGTACCCCCACACCCCCCCCTAAAGCGGGGGGCTCGCAGCCCCGGCCGTGCCCCAGCCTCAACAAAGAAGCCAAGGGAGGGGGGGCCCCCCCAAACCTCCTCCTGTCCCTGAGAGAGGGCAGGGTGGGTTTGGGGACCCCCTGCCCCAGCACAGGGGGCACCCCATGGTCCCTGTGACCCCCCTCCCTGTCCTGTCCCCCCCCTGCCCTGAGTGTTAGAGGGCCCTGGGGTACTGAGGGGGGGAGACCCCCACACGCACAGACAGGCCACTTACGGGTGGGAGGTGGCGCCGCTCAGCGTCATGAGAAATCCACGCCTGGCGGGGGGGGGGAGACGACAAGCAGGGGAAGGGAGAGGTCACAGCTCAGGTAAACTGGGTCTGGCTGAGCTGGGGGATCCCAGGGCTCACCCAAAGGGCTGCAAGTGTCCGGACGCCCGGGTCCTTTGGGGGGGCACCTGGACATCTACCCCCCAGCTTTGTCACCCTCTCCAAGCGGTTCAGGCATTACGGACCACCCCTCCCTAGAAATATCAACCAATCAGCGAGGAGAGCGCTGCATCCGCCCGCCCACTCTCTCGGCGCACAGCCAATCAGCAACGGCGGGGTCGGGCGTCTCCACGGAGAAAGCCAATCAGAACCCGAGTCGCCTCAGGGCTAGTCCCGCCCCCGCCGCGCCACCGCCTCCAATCAGTTCTCCGTAGTCCGCCCGCCCGCCCCAGAGCTGGCCAATCGGAGAGCAGCACTTTGCCCGCCGCCCAGCTCCCGAGGGGCGGTAGAACCGTCCCGCCGCCCCGGTACTCACCGGGCGCGGCCCCAGCACCGCCGGTACCCAGAGCCGCCGAGCCGCTGCCAACGCCACCGCCATTGCTGTTCTCCTCGATGGCCGCCGCACCGCTCTCGCGAGATATCCGCTCCGCCCAGGGCTCGGTTAAAGCGCCAGGTCTCGCGAGACTTCCCCCCCCCCCCCCCCAGCCCCGTGCTTTCCCTCACGCCGCCGGCAGCGCCACAAAAGTCGCGGCGGCCATTTTGTGCCTGGGAGGCGGAGGCGTGGCGGCGCATGCGCAGGGCGGCCCCTCAGAGAGGCAGCGGGAAAGGCGGTGTCGCCCGCCATTTTGTCCCGGGCCGACTGGCGGAGCCTTTTCCCCAGCCTCCCTATTCCCGTTTTGTGGAAAAAAAAAATAATACTAAAACCGTAGGCGAGAGCTCGGACCGCCGCTCCACAGCGGTTACCGTGGAAACGCCGAGGCGAAAAGTGTGTGTGGGGGGGGGGCGCCGCGGCTGGGGCACTGCGCATGCGCCGTGGGACCCGCCGCGCCTTCCCTGGCAGCGCCTACCCGCGCCACATAAGTCGCGGCGGCCATTTTGTCCGGCCGGCGGCGGTTCTGCGCAGGTGCGAAGCTCGGCCCCGCCCCTCCCTCGGCGACAGCGCTGGCGGCTGGGCCACGTTGCGCGCGGGGGCAGGCGCCCGCGAAGGGAAAAGAGCGCTTTTCATTGGCCGTAGGCCTCGCGGCGGCCCGCCTCCCGGGGCTGATTGGACTCTCGGCGGCGGCGGGCGGTGCTGATTGGTCGTCGGGTGAGGGTCTGTGGAGGGAGGGCGGTGCGGCCGGCAGTCATGGCGGTGCTGGCGGTCCTGGCGGGGCTGCTGGCCCTGGCGCTCGGCGCTTCAGGTACTGGGGGGGGCCCCGGCGGGAGCTACGGGGCGGGTGGGGGGTCCTGGGGAACTCTCGTCCCGTGGGGGTGGAGGATCCCGGGACACCCGGGGCCGGGGGGCTCTGGGGACCCGGGATACTGGGGTCCTGTGAGGGTCGGGGGTAGGGGGGGGGGGGTCGGGTCCCGGTGCGTCCCGGTTCTCACGGCCCCCGGCAGGCGAGCCGTGCCCCGAGCCCACCATCGTGCCCTCGTACTACACCACCTCGGACGCCGTCATCTCCTCCGAGAGCGTCTTCGTGGTGGAGATCTCGCTGGCCTGCAAAAACGGCGCCCAGGTGAGTCCCTGCGGGGGGTGTGTGTGGGGGGTCTGCTGGGGTCCCCCCAACGTCTCACCACTGCTCTTTCCCCACAGAACGTGGCTCTCTACGCTGATGTCAACGGGAAGCAGTTCCCCGTCACCCGGGGCCAGGATGTGGGGCGCTACCAGGTGAGCCCGGGGTCCCCAGGGAGGGTTCGTGGGGTGAGGGGGGGTCTGGGGGTTCAGCACTCTCCGCCCCCCGCCCCCTCCACAGGTCTCTTGGAGCCTGGAGCACCGCAGCGCCCAGTCGGGCACCTACGAGGTGAAGTTCTTCGACGAGGAGTCATACAGCGCCCTGCGCAAGGTGGGGGTCCCTCAGGGGGGGTGACCTGGGGTGCCCTCAGCCCGGCTCTGAACCCCCTTTTCTCTCCCCACTCCTGCATCCCCAGGCCCAGCGCAATAACGAGGACATTTCCCGTATCCGGCCGCTCTTCACAGTCAACGTGGACCATCGGGTGAGTTGGGGGCGGGGGGGGAGTTTGGGGGTGCCTGTGGGTCTGGGGGAGTCCTTGGTGTGGCTTTGTCTAAGCACGGGCGTGGGTGGGGGTGCACATAGAGCTTTGGGCTGAAACTGGGGCGATTTGGGTGTGTTGGACGGCCCTTAGATGACCCGAGGGCGTTGCTGGAGCTGCTTCTCCTTTTGGAGAAGGGGTTTGGGGGTCCTGGGTGGGGGTGCTTGGGGGGCTAGGTGTTTTGGGGTGTCCCAGAGTTTTGGGGGGGGGCTGGGTGTTTTGGGGTGTCCCAGGGTTTTGGGGGGGTCAGGTGTTTTGGAGTGTCCCAGGGTTTTCGAGGGTGTACGCTGGGATTTTTGGGTGGATCTTGAGGATGAGCGGAGAGCGCCCTGCGGGGTTTAGGTGTGTGCCGGTTGGGGGTTTTGGGGAGTATGGGGGGGGTGTTCTGGGGGGCAGCAGTGACCCCCTTATCGTTTCGGCAGGGCGCCTGGAACGGTCCCTGGGTGTCAACGGAGGTGGTGGCGGCCGCCATCGGCCTCGTCGTCTACTACCTGGCCTTCAGCACCAAGAGCAGCATCCAGGCGTAGGCCCCCCCCCCCCCTCCCAAAAAAAAAGGCCCCCCAAAACACAGCCCCCTCGAGAGCATCCACAGGTCCTGGTGGGAAGTGGGGGACCTCT